>NW_027310515.1:2500-37500 GCF_047496795.1 Chiloscyllium punctatum
TACGTGTGTGTGAGTGCACGTACGTGTGTGTGAGTGCACGTACGTGTGTGAGTGCACGTACGTGTGTGTGAGTGCACGTACGTGTGAGTGCACGTACGTGTGAGTGCACGTACGTGTGAGTGCACGTACGTGTGAGTGCACGTACGTGTGAGTGAGTGTACGTACATGTGTGTGAGTGTACGTACGTGTGAGTGCACGTACGTGTGAGTGCACGTACGTGTGAGTGCACGTACGTGTGTGTGAGTGTACGTACGTGTGTGTGAGTGCACGTACGTGTGAGTGCACGTACGTGTGAGTGCACGTACGTGTGAGTGAGTGTGTGTACGTGTGAGTGAGTGTGTGTACGTGTGTGTGAGTGCGTGTACGTGTGAGTGCGTGTACGTGTGTGTGCGTGTACGTGTGTGTGCACGAACGTGTGAGTGCACGTACGTGTGAGTGAGTGCACGTACGTGTGAGTGAGTGCACGTACGTGTGTGTGAGTGCACGTACATGTGAGTGCACGTACGTGTGAGTGCACGTACGTGTGAGTGAGTGCACGTACGTGTGAGTGAGTGCACGTACGTGTGAGTGCACGTACGTGTGAGTGCACGTACGTGTGAGTGAGTGCACGTACGTGTGAGTGAGTGCACGTACGTGTGAGTGAGTGCACGTACGTGTGAGTGAGTGCACGTACGTGTGTGTGAGTGTACGTACGTGTGAGTGTACGTACGTGTGTGTGCACGTACGTGTGTGTGCACGTACGTGTGTGTGCACGTACGTGTGAGAGTGCACGTGTGTGTGAGTGCACGTGTGTGTGAGTGCACGTGTGTGTGAGTGCACGTACGTGTGTGTGAGTGTGTGTACGTGTGTGTGTGTGCGTGTACGTGTGTGTGCGTGTGTGTGAGTGCACGTACGTGTGAGTGCACGTACGTGTGAGTGCACGTACGTGTGAGTGCACGAACGTGTGAGTGCACGAACGTGTGAGTGCACGTACGTGTGAGTGCACGTACATGTGAGTGCACGTACGTGTGAGTGCACGTACGTGTGAGTGAGTGCACGTACGTGTGTGTGAGTGCACGTACGTGTGAGTGCACGTACGTGTGAGTGCACGTACGTGTGAGTGAGTGCACGTACGTATGTGTGAGTGCACGTACGTGTGAGTGCACGTACGTGTGAGTGCACGTACGTGTGAGTGAGTGCACGTACGTGTGTGTGAGTGTATGTACGTGTGAGTGCACGTACGTGTGAGTGAGTGCACGTACGTGTGTGTGAGTGTATGTACGTGTGTGTGAGTGTACGTACGTGTGAGTGTACGTACGTGTGAGTGTACGTACGTGTGAGTGCACGTACGTGTGTGTGAGTGTACGTACGTGTGAGTGCACGTACGTGTGAGTGCACGTACGTGTGAGTGAGTGCACGTACGTGTGAGTGAGTGTGTGTACGTGTGAGTGAGTGTGTGTACGAGTGTGTGCGTGTACGTGTGTGTGCGTGTACGTGTGAGTGCGTGTACGTGTGTGTGAGTGCACGTACGTGTGAGTGCACGTACGTGTGAGTGCACGTACGTGTGAGTGCACGAACGTGTGAGTGCACGTACGTGTGAGTGAGTGCACGTACGTGTGAGTGAGTGCACGTACGTGTGAGTGAGTGCACGTACGTGTGAGTGCACGAACGTGTGAGTGAGTGCACGTACGTGTGAGTGAGTGCACGTACGTGTGAGTGAGTGCACGTACGTGTGAGTGAGTGCACGTACGTGTGAGTGAGTGCACGTACGTGTGAGTGCACGTACGTGTGAGTGAGTGCACGTACGTGTGATTGCACGTACGTGTGAGTGCACGTACGTGTGAGTGCACGTACGTGTGAGTGCACGTACGTGTGAGTGCACGTACGTGTGAGTGAGTGCACGTACGTGTGAGTGAGTGCACGTACGTGTGAGTGAGTGTATGTACGTGTGTGCGAGTGTACGTGTGTGCGAGTGTACGTGTGTGCGAGTGTACGTGTGTGCGAGTGTACGTGTGTGCGTGAGTGCACGTACGCGTGAGTGCACGTACGCGTGAGTGCACGTACGCGTGTGTGAGTGTACGTACGCGTGTGTGAGTGTACGTACGTCCGTGTGAGTGCATGTGCGTGTGAGTGTATGTACGTGCGTGTGAGTGCATGTGCGTGTGAGTGCATGTGCGTGTGAGTGCATGTGCGTGTGAGTGCACGTACGTGTGTGTGAGTGCACGTACGTGTGTGTGAGTGCACGTACGTGTGTGTGAGTGCACGTACGTGTGTGTGAGTGCACGTACGTGTGTGTGAGTGCACGTACGTGTGTGTGTGAGTGCACGTACGTGTGTGTGTGAGTGCACGTACGTGTGTGTGTGAGTGCACGTACGTGTGTGAGTGCACGTACGTGTGTGTGAGTGCACGTACGTGTGTGTGAGTGCACGTGTGTGTGAGTGCACGTACGTACGTGTGAGTGTACGTACGTGTGAGTGTACGTACGTGTGAGTGTACGTACGTGTGAGTGTACGTACGTACGTGAGTGTACGTACGTACGTGTGAGTGTACGTACGTGTGTGTGAGTGTACGTACGTGTGTGTGCGTGTACGTGTGTGTGCGTGCACGTACGTACGTGTGAGTGTACGTACGTGTGAGTGTACGTACGTACGTGTGAGTGTACGTACGTGTGAGTGTACGTACGTGTGAGTGCACGTACGTGTGTGTGAGTGCACGTACGTGTGAGTGAGTGCACGTACGTGTGAGTGAGTGCACGTACGTGTGTGTGAGTGCACGTACGTGTGTGTGAGTGTACGTATGTACGTGTGTGTGAGTGTGTGTTCGTGTGTGTGAGCGCGTGTACGTGTGAGCGCGTGTACGTGTGAGCGCGTGTACGTGTGAGCGCATGTACGTACGTGTGAGTGTACGTACGTGTGAGTGTACGTACGTGTGAATGTACGTACGTGTGTGTGAGTGTACGTACGTGTGAGTGTATGCACGTGCGTGTGAGTGTATGTACGTGCGTGTGAGTGTATGTACGTGTGAGTGCATGTACGTGTGAGTGAGTGCATGTACGTGTGAGTGAGTGTATGTACGTGTGTGTGAGTGCATGTACGTGTGAGTGCATGTACGTGTGAGTGAGTGTGTGTACGTGTGAGTGTGTGTACGTGTGAGTGTGTGTACGTACGTGTGAGTGTACGTACGTGTGAGTGTACGTACGTGTGAGTGCACGTACGTGTGAGTGCACGTACGTGTGAGTGCACGTACGTGTGTGTGAGTGAACGTACGTGTGTGTGAGTGAACGTACGTGTGTGTGAGTGAACGTACGTGTGTGTGAACGTACGTGTGAGTGTACGTACGTGTGAGTGTACGTGCGTGTGAGTGTATGTACGTGCGTGTGAGTGCATGTGCGTGTGAGTGCATGTGCGTGTGAGTGCATGTACGTGTGAGTGCATGTACGTGTGTGTGAGTGCATGTACGTGTGTGTGAGTGCACGTGTGTGTGAGTGTACGTGTGTGTGAGTGTACGTACGTGTGAGTGTACGTACGTGTGAGTGTACGTACGTGTGAGTGTACGTGCGTGTGAGTGTATGTACGTGCGTGTGAGTGTATGTACGTGCGTGTGAGTGCATGTGCGTGTGAGTGTATGTACGTGTGAGTGCATGTGCGTGTGAGTGCATGTACGTGTGAGTGCATGTACGTGTGTGTGAGTGCATGTACGTGTGTGTGAGTGTATGTACGTGTGAGTGTATGTACGTGTGAGTGTATGTACGTGTGTGTGTATGTACGTGTGTGTGTATGTACGTGTGTGTGAGTGCATGTACGTGTGTGTGAGTGCATGTACGTGTGTGTGAGTGCATGTACGTGTGAGTGCACGTACGTGTGTGTGAGTGCACGTACGTGTGTGTGAGTGCACGTACGTGTGTGTGAGTGTACGTGTGTGTGAGTGTACGTACGTGTGAGTGTACGTGCGTGAGTGTACGTGCGTGTGAGTGTATGTACGTGCGTGTGAGTGTATGTACGTGCGTGTGAGTGTATGTACGTGCGTGTGAGTGCATGTGCGTGTGAGTGCATGTGCGTGTGAGTGCATGTACGTGTGAGTGCATGTACGTGTGTGTGAGTGCATGTACGTGTGTGTGAGTGCATGTACGTGTGTGTGAGTGTATGTACGTGTGTGTGAGTGTATGTACGTGTGAGTGTATGTACGTGTGAGTGTATGTACGTGTGAGTGTATGTACGTGTGAGTGTGCATGTACGTGTGAGTGAGTGCATGTACGTGTGTGTGAGTGCATGTACGTGTGTGTGAGTGCATGTACGTGTGTGTGAGTGTACGTACGTGTGAGTGTACGTACGTGTGAGTGTACGTACGTGTGAGTGTACGTACGTGTGAGTGTACGTACGTGTGAGTGCACGTACGTGTGAGTGCACGTACGTGTGAGTGAGTGCACGTACGTGTGAGTGAGTGCACGTACGTGTGAGTGAGTGCACGTACGTGTGAGTGAGTGTATGTACGTGTGTGTGAGTGTATGTACGTGTGTGTGAGTGTACGTGTGTGTGAGTGTACGTGTGTGTGAGTGTACGTGTGTGTGAGTGTACGTACGTGTGAGTGTACGTACGTGTGAGTGTACGTACGTGTGAGTGTACGTACGTGTGAGTGTACGTACGTGTGAGTGTACGTACGTGTGAGTGCGTGTACGTGTGAGTGCGTGTACGTGTGAGTGGGTGTATGTACGTGTGTGTGACTGTACGTACGTGTGACTGCGTGTACGTGTGAGTGCACGTACGTGTGAGTGAGTGTATGTACGTGTGTGTGAGTGTATGTACGTGTGTGTGAGTGCATGTACGTGTGTGTGAGTGCATGTACGTGTGTGTGAGTGCATGTACGTGTGTGTGAGTGCATGTACGTGTGAGTGCATGTACGTGTGTGTGAGTGTACGTACGTGTGTGTGAGTGTACGTGTGTGTGAGTGTACGTACGTGTGAGTGTACGTACGTGTGAGTGTACGTACGTGTGAGTGTACGTACGTGTGAGTGTACGTACGTGTGAGTGCACGTACGTGTGAGTGCACGTACGTGTGAGTGCACGTACGTGTGAGTGAGTGCACGTACGTGTGAGTGAGTGTATGTACGTGTGTGTGAGTGTATGTACGTGTGTGTGAGTGTATGTACGTGTGTGTGAGTGTACGTACGTGTGAGTGTACGTACGTGTGAGTGTACGTACGTGTGAGTGCGTGTACGTGTGAGTGCGTGTACGTGTGAGTGCGTGTACGTGTGAGTGGGTGTATGTACGTGTGTGTGACTGTACGTACGTGTGACTGCGTGTACGTGTGAGTGCACGTACGTGTGAGTGAGTGTATGTACGTGTGTGTGAGTGTATGTACGTGTGTGTGAGTGTACGTACGTGTGAGTGTACGTACGTGTGAGTGCGTGTACGTGTGAGTGCGTGTACGTGTGAGTGCGTGTACGTGTGAGTGCGTGTACGTGTGAGTGGGTGTATGTACGTGTGTGTGACTGTACGTACGTGTGACTGCGTGTACGTGTGAGTGCACGTACGTGTGAGTGAGTGTATGTACGTGTGTGTGAGTGTATGTACGTGTGTGTGAGTGTATGTACGTGTGTGTGAGTGCGTGTACGTGTGAGTGCGTGTACGTGTGAGTGCGTGTACGTGTGTGCGAGTGTACGTGTGTGCGAGTGCACGTGTGTGCGAGTGCACGTACGTGTGTGTGAGTGTATGTACGTCTGAGTGTATGTACGTCTGAGTGTATGTACGTCTGAGTGTATGTACGTCTGAGTGTATGTACGTCTGAGTGTATGTACGTCTGAGTGTACGTACGTGTGTGTGAGTGTACGTACGTGTGTGTGAGTGTACGTACGTGTGAGTGTACGTACGTGTGTGTGAGTGTACGTACGTGTGTGTGTGTGTACGTACGTGTGAGTGTACGTACGCGTGTGTGAGTGTACGTACGCGTGTGTGAGTGTACGTACGTACGTGTGAGTGTACGTACGTACGTGTGAGTGTACGTACGTGTGAGTGTACGTACGTGTGAGTGTACGTACGCGTGAGTGTACGTACGCGTGTGTGAGTGTACGTACGTGTGAGTGTACGTACGTGTGAGTGTACGTACGTGTGAGTGTACGTGTGTGTGAGTGTACGTACGCGTGTGTGAGTGTACGTACGTACGTGTGAGTGTACGTACGTGTGAGTGTACGTACGTGTGAGTGTACGTGTGTGTGAGTGTACGTACGTGTGTGTGAGTGTACGTACGTGTGTGTGAGTGTACGTACGTGTGTGTGAGTGCATGTACGTGTGAGTGAGTGTATGTACGTGTGTGTGAGTGTATGTACGTGTGTGTGAGTGTATGTACGTGTGTGTGAGTGCGTGTACGTGTGAGTGCGTGTACGTGTGTGTGAGTGTACGTACGTGTGTGTGAGTGTACGTACGCGTGTGTGAGTGTACGTACGCGTGTGTGAGTGTATGTACGTGTGTGTGAGTGTATGTACGTGTGTGTGAGTGTATGTACGTGTGTGTGAGTGCGTGTACGTGTGAGTGCGTGTACGTGTGTGTGAGTGTACGTACGTGTGTGTGAGTGTACGTACGTGTGTGTGAGTGTACGTACGTGTGAGTGTACGTACGTGTGAGTGTACGTACGTGTGAGTGTACGTACGTGTGAGTGCATGTACGTGTGAGTGAGTGTATGTGTGTACGTGTGAGTGCGTGTACGTGTGTGTGAGTGTACGTACGTGTGAGTGAGTGTACGTACGTGTGTGTGAGTGTACGTACGTACGTGTGAGTGTATGTACGTGTGTGTGAGTGTATGTACGTGTGTGTGAGTGCGTGTACGTGTGAGTGCGTGTACGTGTGTGTGAGTGTACGTACGTGTGTGTGAGTGTACGTACGTGTGTGTGAGTGTACGTGTGAGTGTACGTACGTGTGAGTGTACGTACGTGTGAGTGTACGTGTGTGTGAGTGTACGTACGTGTGTGTGAGTGTATGTACGTGTGTGTGAGTGCGTGTACGTGTGAGTGCGTGTACGTGTGTGTGAGTGTACGTACGTGTGTGTGAGTGTACGTACGTGTGTGTGAGTGTACGTACGTCTGAGTGTACGTACGTCTGAGTGTACGTACGTCTGAGTGTACGTACGTCTGAGTGTACGTACGTGTGTTTGAGTGTACGTACGTGTGTGTGTGTACGTACGTGTGAGTGAGTGTACGTACGTGTGAGTGAGTGTACGTACGTGTGTGTGAGTGTACGTACGTACGTGTGAGTGTACGTACGTACGTGTGAGTGTACGTACGTGTGTGTGAGTGTACGTACGTGTGTGTGAGTGTACGTACGTGTGAGTGTACGTACGTGTGAGTGTACGTGTGTGTGAGTGTACGTACGTGTGTGTGAGTGTACGTACGTGTGTGTGAGTGTACGTACGTGTGTGTGAGTGTACGTACGTGTGTGTGAGTGTACGTACGTGTGTGTGAGTGCATGTACGTGTGAGTGAGTGTATGTACGTGTGTGTGAGTGTATGTACGTGTGTGTGAGTGTATGTACGTGTGTGTGAGTGCGTGTACGTGTGAGTGCGTGTACGTGTGTGTGAGTGTACGTACGTGTGTGTGAGTGTACGTACGTGTGAGTGTACGTACGTGTGAGTGTACGTACGTGTGAGTGTACGTACGTGTGAGTGTACGTACGTGTGAGTGCATGTACGTGTGAGTGAGTGTATGTGTGTACGTGTGAGTGCGTGTACGTGTGTGTGAGTGTACGTACGTGTGTGTGAGTGTACGTACGTGTGTGTGAGTGTACGTACGTCTGAGTGTACGTACGTCTGAGTGTACGTACGTCTGAGTGTACGTACGTCTGAGTGTACGTACGTGTGTTTGAGTGTACGTACGTGTGAGTGAGTGTACGTACGTGTGAGTGAGTGTACGTACGTGTGAGTGAGTGTACGTACGTGTGTGTGAGTGTACGTACGTGTGAGTGAGTGTACGTACGTACGTGTGAGTGTACGTACGTACGTGTGAGTGTACGTACGTACGTGTGAGTGTACGTACGTACGTGTGAGTGTACGTACGTACGTGTGAGTGTACGTACGTGTGTGTGAGTGTACGTACGTGTGAGTGCATGTACGTGTGAGTGCATGTACGTGTGTGTGAGTGTATGTACGTGTGTGTGAGTGTACGTACGTGTGTGTGAGTGTACGTACGTGTGTGTGACTGTACGTACGTGTGTGTGAGTGAATGTACGTGTGAGTGTATGTACGTGTGAGTGTATGTACGTGTGAGTGTATGTACGTGTGAGTGTACGTACGTGTGTGTGAGTGTACGTACGTACGTGTGAGTGTACGTACGTGTGAGTGCACGTACGTGTGAGTGCACGTACGTGTGAGTGCACGTACGTGTGAGTGCACGTACGTGTGAGTGCACGTACGTGTGAGTGCACGTACGTGTGTGTGAGTGCATGTACGTGTGAGTGCATGTACGTGTGAGTGCATGTACGTGTGAGTGTATGTACGTGTGAGTGTATGTACGTGTGAGTGTATGTACGTGTGAGTGTATGTACGTGTGAGTGTATGTACGTGTGTGTGAGTGTACGTACGTGTGAGTGTACGTACGTGTGAGTGTACGTACGTGTGAGTGTACGTACGTGTGAGTGTACGTACGTGTGAGTGTACGTACGTCTGAGTGCACGTACGTGTGAGTGCACGTACGTGTGAGTGCATGTACGTACGTGTGAGTGTACGTACGTGTGTGTGAGTGTACGTACGTGTGAGTGTACGTACGTGTGTGTGAGTGTACGTACGTGTGTGTGAGTGTATGTACGTGTGTGTGTGTACGTACGTGTGAGTGTACGTACGTGTGAGTGTACGTACGTGTGAGTGTATGTACGTGTGTGTGAGTGTATGTACGTGTGTGTGAGTGTATGTACGTGTGTGTGAGTGTATGTACGTGTGAGTGCGTGTACGTGTGAGTGCGTGTACGTACGTGTGAGTGCACGTACGTGTGAGTGCACGTACGTGTGAGTGCACGTACGTGTGAGTGCACGTACGTGTGAGTGCACGTACGTGTGAGTGCACGTACGTGTGAGTGTATGTACGTGTGTGTGAGTGTATGTACGTGTGAGTGCATGTACGTGTGAGTGCATGTACGTGTGAGTGCATGTACGTACGTGTGAGTGTACGTACGTGTGTGTGAGTGTACGTACGTGTGTGTGAGTGTACGTACGTGTGTGTGTGTACGTACGTGTGAGTGTACGTACGTGTGAGTGTATGTACGTGTGTGTGAGTGTATGTACGTGTGTGTGAGTGTATGTACGTGTGTGTGAGTGTATGTACGTGTGTGTGAGTGTATGTACGTGTGAGTGCGTGTACGTGTGAGTGCGTGTACGTACGTGTGCGTGTACGTACGTGTGAGTGCACGTACGTGTGAGTGCACGTACGTGTGAGTGCACGTGTGTGTGAGTGTATGTACGTGTGTGTGAGTGTATGTACGTGTGTGTGAGTGTATGTACGTTTGTGTGAGTGTATGTACGTGTGAGTGCATGTACGTGTGAGTGCATGTACGTGTGAGTGCATGTACGTGTGAGTGTATGTACGTGTGTGTGAGTGTACGTACGTGTGAGTGTACGTACGTGTGTGTGAGTGTTCGTACGTGTGTGTGAGTGCATGTACGTGTGAGTGAGTGTATGTACGTGTGTGTGAGTGTATGTATGTGTGTGTGAGTGTACGTACGTGTGAGTGTACGTACGTGTGAGTGTACGTACGTGTGAGTGTACGTACGTGTGTGTGAGTGTATGTACATGTGTGTGAGTGCGTGTACGTGTGAGTGTATGTACATGTGTGTGAGTGCGTGTACGTGTGAGTGCACGTACGTGTGAGTGCACGTACGTGTGTGTGAGTGCACGTACGTGTGAGTGCACGTGTGTGTGAGTGTACGTACGTGTGTGTGAGTGTACGTACGTCTGAGTGTACGTACGTGTGTGTGAGTGTACGTACGTGTGTGTGAGTGTACGTACGTGTGTGTGAGTGCATGTACGTGTGAGTGTATGTACGTACGAGTGTACGTACATGTGAGTGTACGTACATGTGAGTGCGTGTACGTGTGAGTGCGTATACTTGTGAGTGCGTATACTTGTGAGTGCGTGTACGTGTGAGTGCGTGTACGTGTGAGTGCGTGTACGTGTGAGTGCGTGTACGTACGTGTGAGTGTACGTACGTGTGAGTGTACGTACGTGTGTGTGAGTGTACGTACGTGTGTGTGAGTCCATGTACGTGTGAGTGCATGTACGTGTGTGTGAGTGTATGTACGTGTGTGTGAGTGTATGTACGTGTGTGTGAGTGTATGTACGTGTGAGTGTGTGTACGTGTGAGTCTATGTACGTGTGTGTGAGTGTATGTACGTGTGTGTGTGTATGTACGTGTGTGTGAGTGTATGTACGTGTGAGTGCACGTACGTGTGAGTGCACGTACGTGTGAGTGCACGTACGTGTGAGTGCACGTACGTGTGAGTGTACGTACGTGTGTGTGAGTGTACGTACGTGTGTGTGAGTGTACGTACGTACGTGTGAGTGTACGTACGTCTGAGTGTACGTACGTGTGTGTGAGTGTACGTACGTGTGTGTGAGTGTACGTACGTGTGAGTGCACGTACGTGTGAGTGCACGTACGTGTGAGTGCACGTACGTGTGAGTGCACGTACGTTTGAGTGCACGTACGTGTGAGTGCACGTACGTGTGAGTGTACGTACGTGTGTGTGAGTGCATGTACGTGTGAGTGTATGTACGTGTGTGTGAGTGTATGTACGTGTGAGTGTATGTACGTGTGAGTGTATGTACGTGTGAGTGTATGTACGTGTGTGTGAGTGCATGTACGTGTGTGTGAGTGCATGTACGTGTGTGTGAGTGCATGCACGTGTGTGTGTGAGTGTATGTACGTGTGAGTGCATGTACGTGTGTGAGAGTGTACGTACGTGTGTGTGAGTGTACGTACGTGTGTGTGAGTGTACGTACGTGTGTGTGAGTGTATGTACGTGTGTGTGAGTGTATGTACGTGTGAGTGCATGTACGTGTGAGTGTATGTACGTGTGTGTGAGTGTATGTACGTGTGTGTGAGTGTATGTACGTGTGAGTGTATGTACGTGTGAGTGTATGTACATGTGAGTGCATGTACGTGTGAGTGCATGTACGTGTGAGTGTACGTACGTGTGAGTGCACGTACGTGTGAGTGCACGTACGTGTGAGTGCACGTACGTGTGAGTGCACGTACGTTTGAGTGCACGTACGTGTGAGTGCACGTACGTGTGAGTGTACGTACGTGTGTGTGAGTGCATGTACGTGTGAGTGTATGTACGTGTGTGTGAGTGTATGTACGTGTGAGTGTATGTACGTGTGAGTGTATGTACGTGTGAGTGTATGTACGTGTGAGTGAGTGTATGTACGTGTGTGTGAGTGTACGTACGTGTGAGTGTACGTACGTGTGTGTGAGTGTACGTACGTGTGAGTGTACGTACGTGTGAGTGTACGTACGTGTGAGTGCACGTACGTGTGAGTGCACGTACGTGTGAGTGCGTGTACGTGTGTGTGAGTGCACGTACGTGTGAGTGCACGTACGTGTGAGTGCACGTACGTGTGAGTGCACGTACGTGTGAGTGCACGTACGTGTGAGTGCACGTACGTGTGAGTGTACGTACGTGTGTGTGAGTGTACGTACGTGTGTGTGAGTGTACGTACGTGTGTGTGAGTGCACGTACGTGTGAGTGCACGTACGTGTGAGTGCACGTACGTGTGAGTGAGTGTGTGTACGTGTGAGTGAGTGTGTGTACGTGTGTGTGCGTGTACGTGTGAGTGCGTGTACGTGTACGTGTGTGAGTGCACGTACGTGTGAGTGCACGAACGTGTGAGTGCACGAACGTGTGAGTGCACGTACGTGTGAGTGCACGTACGTGTGAGTGAGTGCACGTACGTGTGAGTGAGTGCACGTACGTGTGAGTGAGTGTACGTACGTGTGTGTGAGTGCACGTACGTGTGAGTGCACGTACGTGTGAGTGCACGTACGTGTGAGTGAGTGCACGTACGTGTGAGTGCACGTACGTGTGAGTGCACGTACGTGTGAGTGCACGTACGTGTGAGTGCACGTACGTGTGAGTGAGTGCACGTACGTGTGAGTGAGTGCACGTACGTGTGAGTGAGTGTATGTACGTGTGTGCGAGTGTACGTGTGTGCGAGTGTACGTGTGTGCGAGTGTACGTGTGTGCGTGAGTGCACGTACGCGTGTGTGAGTGTACGTACGCGTGTGAGTGTATGTACGTCCGTGTGAGTGCATGTGCGTGTGAGTGCATGTGCGTGTGAGTGTATGTACGTGCGTGTGAGTGCACGTACGTGTGTGTGAGTGCACGTACGTGTGTGTGAGTGCACGTACGTGTGTGTGAGTGCACGTACGTGTGTGTGAGTGCACGTACGTGTGTGTGTGAGTGCACGTACGTGTGTGTGAGTGCACGTACGTGTGTGTGAGTGCACGTACGTGTGTGTGAGTGCACGTACGTGTGTGTGAGTGTACGTACGTGTGAGTGAGTGTATGTACGTGTGTGTGCGTGTACGTGTACGTGTGTGTGAGTGTACGTGTGAGTGCACGTACGTACGTGTGAGTGTACGTACGTGTGAGTGTACGTACGTACGTGTGAGTGTACGTACGTACGTGTGAGTGTACGTACGTACGTGTGAGTGTACGTACGTGTGAGTGTACGTACGTGTGAGTGCACGTACGTGTGAGTGCACGTACGTACGTGTGAGTGTACGTACGTTTGAGTGTACGTACGTGTGAGTGAGTGCACGTACGTGTGTGTGAGTGTACGTACGTGTACGTGTGAGCGCGTGTACGTGTGAGCGCGTGTACGTGTGAGCGCATGTACGTACGTGTGAGTGTACGTACGTGTGAGTGAGTGTACGTACGTGTGAGTGCACGTGCGTGTGAGTGTATGCACGTGCGTGTGAGTGTATGCACGTGTGTGTGAGTGTATGTACGTGTGTTTGTGTATGTACGTGTGTGTGTACGTACGTGTGTGAGTGTATGTACGTGTGTGTGAGTGTATGTACGTGTGTGTGAGTGTATGTACGTGTGTGTGAGTGCATGTACGTGTGAGTGCATGTACGTGTGTGTGAGTGCATGTACGTGTGAGTGCATGTACGTGTGAGTGAGTGTATGTACGTGTGAGTGTGTGTACGTGTGAGTGTGTGTACGTACGTGTGAGTGCACGTACGTGTGAGTGCACGTACGTGTGAGTGCACGTACGTGTGACTGCACGTACGTGTGAGTGCACGTGCGTGTGAGTGTATGTACGTGCGTGTGAGTGTATGTACGTGCGTGTGAGTGTATGTACGTGCGTGTGAGTGCATGTGCGTGTGAGTGTATGTACGTGTGAGTGTATGTACGTGTGTGTGAGTGCATGTACGTGTGTGTGAGTGCATGTGTGTGTGAGTGCATGTACGTGTGTGTGAGTGCATGTACGTGTGTGTGAGTGCATGTACGTGTGTGTGAGTACGTGTGTGTGAGTGCACGTACGTGTGTGTGAGTGTACGTACGTGTGTGTGAGTGTACGTACGTGTGTGTGAGTGTACGTGTGTGTGAGTGTACGTACGTGTGAGTGTACGTACGTGTGAGTGTACGTACGTGTGAGTGTACGTACGTGTGAGTGTACGTACGTGAGTGTACGTACGTGTGAGTGTACGTACGTGTGAGTGCACGTACGTGTGAGTGCACGTACGTGTGAGTGAGTGTATGTACGTGTGAGTGAGTGTATGTACGTGTGTGTGAGTGTATGTACGTGTGTGTGAGTGTACGTGTGTGTGAGTGTACGTGTGTGTGAGTGTACGTGTGTGTGAGTGTACGTACGTGTGAGTGCGTGTACGTGTGAGTGCGTGTACGTGTGAGTGCGTGTACGTGTGAGTGCGTGTACGTGTGAGTGAGTGTATGTACGTACGTGTGACTGTACGTACGTGTGACTGCGTGTACGTGTGACTGCGTGTACGTGTGAGTGCGTGTACGTGTGTGTGAGTGTATGTACGTGTGTGTGAGTGTATGTACGTGTGTGTGAGTGTACGTACGTGTGAGTGTACGTACGTGTGAGTGTACGTACGTGTGAGTGCGTGTACGTGTGAGTGCGTGTACGTGTGAGTGCGTGTACGTGTGAGTGCGTGTACGTGTGAGTGCGTGTACGTGTGAGTGCGTGTACGTACGTGTGAGTGCGTGTACGTGTGAGTGAGTGCATGTACGTGTGTGTGAGTGTATGTACGTACGTGTGAGTGTATGTACGTGTGAGTGTACGTACGTGTGAGTGTACGTACGTGTGAGTGTACGTACGTGTGAGTGTACGTACGTGTGACTGTACGTACGTGTGAGTGTGTGTACGTGTGACTGTACGTACGTGTGAGTGCGTGTACGTGTGAGTGCGTGTACGTGTGTGTGAGTGTACGTGTGTGTGAGTGTACGTACGTGTGAGTGCACGTACGTGTGAGTGCACGTACGTGTGAGTGTACGTACGTGTGTGTGAGTGTACGTACGTGTGTGTGAGTGTACGTACGTGTGAGTGTACGTACGTGTGTGTGAGTGTACGTACGTGTGAGTACGTACGTGTGAGTGTACGTACGTGTGAGTGTACGTACGCGTGTGTGAGTGTACGTACGCGTGTGTGAGTGTACGTACGCGCGTGTGAGTGTACGTACGTGCGTGTGAGTGTACGTACGTGTGAGTGTACGTACGTACGTGTGAGTGTACGTACGTGTGAGTGTACGTGTGTGTGAGTGTACGTACTTGTGTGTGAGTGTACGTGTGTGTGAGTGTACGTACATGTGTGTGAGTGTACGTGTGTGTGAGTGTACGTACGTGTGAGTGTACGTACGTGTGAGTGCATGTACGTGTGAGTGAGTGTATGTACATGTGTGTGAGTGTATGTACGTGTGTGTGAGTGTATGTACGTGTGAGTGTATGTACGTGTGAGTGTATGTACGTGTGAGTGCATGTACGTGTGAGTGCATGTACGTGTGTGTGAGTGTATGTACGTGTGTGTGAGTGCATGTACGTGTGAGTGTATGTACGTGTGAGTGAGTGTATGTACGTGTGAGTGAGTGTATGTACGTGTGTGTGAGTGTACGTACGTGTGACTGTACGTACGTGTGAGTGTACGTACGTGTGTGTGAGTGTACGTACGTGTGAGTGTACGTACGTGTGAGTGTACGTACGTGTGAGTGCGTGTACGTGTGAGTGCGTGTACGTGTGTGTGAGTGCACGTACGTGTGAGTGCACGTACGTGTGAGTGCACGTGTGTGTGTGTGTGTACGTACGTGTGTGTGAGTGTACGTACGTGTGTGTGAGTGCACGTACGTGTGAGTGCACGTACGTGTGAGTGCACGTACGTGTGAGTGCACGTACGTGTGAGTGAGTGTGTGTACGTGTGAGTGAATGTGTGTACGTGTGTGTGAGTGCGTGTACGTGCGTGTACGTGTGTGTGCGTGTACGTGTGTGTGCGTGTACGTGTGTGTGCGTGTACGTGTGAGTGCGTGTACGTGTACGTGTGTGAGTGCACGTACGTGTGAGTGCACGAACGTGTGAGTGCACGAACGTGTGAGTGCACGTACGTGTGAGTGCACGTACGTGTGAGTGAACGTACGTGTGAGTGAGTGCACGTACGTGCGAGTGAGTGCACGTACGTGCGAGTGAGTGCACGTACGTGTGTGTGAGTGCACGTACGTGTGAGTGCACGTACGTGTGAGTGCACGTACGTGTGAGTGCACGTACGTGTGAGTGCACGTACGTGTGAGTGCACGTACGTGTGAGTGAGTGCACGTACGTGCGAGTGAGTGCACGTACGTGCGAGTGAGTGCACGTACGTGTGTGTGAGTGCACGTACGTGTGAGTGCACGTGTGTGTGAGTGTACGTACGTGTGTGTGAGTGTACGTACGTCTGAGTGTACGTACGTGTGTGTGAGTGTACGTACGTGTGTGTGAGTGTACGTACGTGTGTGTGAGTGCATGTACGTGTGAGTGTATGTACGTACGAGTGTACGTACATGTGAGTGTACGTACATGTGAGTGCGTGTACGTGTGAGTGCGTATACTTGTGAGTGCGTATACTTGTGAGTGCGTGTACGTGTGAGTGCGTGTACGTGTGAGTGCGTGTACGTACGTGTGAGTGTACGTACGTGTGAGTGTACGTACGTGTGTGTGAGTGTACGTACGTGTGTGTGAGTCCATGTACGTGTGAGTGCATGTACGTGTGTGTGAGTGTATGTACGTGTGTGTGAGTGTATGTACGTGTGTGTGAGTGTATGTACGTGTGAGTGTGTGTACGTGTGAGTCTATGTACGTGTGTGTGAGTGTATGTACGTGTGTGTGTGTATGTACGTGTGTGTGAGTGTATGTACGTGTGAGTGCACGTACGTGTGAGTGCACGTACGTGTGAGTGCACGTACGTGTGAGTGCACGTACGTGTGAGTGTACGTACGTGTGTGTGAGTGTACGTACGTGTGTGTGAGTGTACGTACGTACGTGTGAGTGTACGTACGTCTGAGTGTACGTACGTGTGTGTGAGTGTACGTACGTGTGTGTGAGTGTACGTACGTGTGAGTGCACGTACGTGTGAGTGCACGTACGTGTGAGTGCACGTACGTTTGAGTGCACGTACGTGTGAGTGCACGTACGTGTGAGTGTACGTACGTGTGTGTGAGTGCATGTACGTGTGAGTGTATGTACGTGTGTGTGAGTGTATGTACGTGTGAGTGTATGTACGTGTGAGTGTATGTACGTGTGAGTGTATGTACGTGTGTGTGAGTGCATGTACGTGTGTGTGAGTGCATGTACGTGTGTGTGAGTGCATGCACGTGTGTGTGTGAGTGTATGTACGTGTGAGTGCATGTACGTGTGTGAGAGTGTACGTACGTGTGTGTGAGTGTACGTACGTGTGTGAGAGTGTACGTACGTGTGTGTGAGTGTATGTACGTGTGTGTGAGTGTATGTACGTGTGAGTGCATGTACGTGTGAGTGTATGTACGTGTGTGTGAGTGTATGTACGTGTGTGTGAGTGTATGTACGTGTGAGTGTATGTACGTGTGAGTGTATGTACATGTGAGTGCATGTACGTGTGAGTGCATGTACGTGTGAGTGCATGTACGTGTGTGTGAGTGCATGTACGTGTGAGTGCATGTACGTGTGAGTGTATGTACGTGTGAGTGAGTGTATGTACGTGTGTGTGAGTGTACGTACGTGTGAGTGTACGTACGTGTGTGTGAGTGTACGTACGTGTGAGTGTACGTACGTGTGAGTGTACGTACGTGTGAGTGCACGTACGTGTGAGTGCGTGTACGTGTGTGTGAGTGCACGTACGTGTGAGTGCACGTACGTGTGAGTGCACGTACGTGTGAGTGCACGTACGTGTGAGTGCACGTACGTGTGAGTGTACGTACGTGTGTGTGAGTGTACGTACGTGTGTGTGAGTGCACGTACGTGTGAGTGCACGTACGTGTGAGTGCACGTACGTGTGAGTGAGTGTGTGTACGTGTGAGTGAGTGTGTGTACGTGTGTGTGCGTGTACGTGTGAGTGCGTGTACGTGTACGTGTGTGAGTGCACGTACGTGTGAGTGCACGAACGTGTGAGTGCACGAACGTGTGAGTGCACGTACGTGTGAGTGAGTGCACGTACGTGTGAGTGAGTGCACGTACGTGTGAGTGAGTGTACGTACGTGTGTGTGAGTGCACGTACGTGTGAGTGCACGTACGTGTGAGTGCACGTACGTGTGAGTGAGTGCACGTACGTGTGAGTGCACGTACGTGTGAGTGCACGTACGTGTGAGTGCACGTACGTGTGAGTGAGTGCACGTACGTGTGAGTGAGTGCACGTACGTGTGAGTGAGTGTATGTACGTGTGTGCGAGTGTACGTGTGTGCGAGTGTACGTGTGTGCGAGTGTACGTGTGTGCGTGAGTGCACGTACGCGTGTGTGAGTGTACGTACGCGTGTGAGTGTATGTACGTCCGTGTGAGTGCATGTGCGTGTGAGTGCATGTGCGTGTGAGTGTATGTACGTGCGTGTGAGTGTATGTACGTGCGTGTGAGTGCATGTGCGTGTGAGTGCATGTGCGTGTGAGTGCATGTGCGTGTGAGTGCATGTACGTGTGTGTGAGTGCACGTACGTGTGTGTGAGTGCACGTACATGTGTGTGAGTGCACGTACGTGTGTGTGAGTGTATGTACGTGTGAGTGTATGTACGTGTGAGTGTATGTACGTGTGAGTGCATGTACGTGTGAGTGCATGTACGTGTGAGTGCATGTACGTGTGAGTGCATGTACGTGTGTGTGAGTGTATGTACGTGTGAGTGTATGTACGTGTGAGTGTATGTACGTGTGAGTGAGTGTATGTACGTGTGAGTGAGTGTATGTACGTGTGTGTGAGTGTACGTACGTGTGAGTGTACGTACGTGTGAGTGTACGTACGTGTGAGTGTACGTACGTGTGAGTGCGTGTACGTGTGAGTGCGTGTACGTGTGTGTGAGTGCACGTACGTGTGAGTGCACGTACGTGTGAGTGCACGTGTGTGTGTGTGTGTACGTACGTGTGTGTGAGTGTACGTACGTGTGTGTGAGTGCACGTACGTGTGAGTGCACGTACGTGTGAGTGCACGTACGTGTGAGTGAGTGTGTGTACGTGTGAGTGAATGTGTGTACGTGTGTGTGAGTGCGTGTACGTGCGTGTACGTGTGTGTGCGTGTACGTGTGTGTGCGTGTACGTGTGAGTGCGTGTACGTGTACGTGTGTGAGTGCACGTACGTGTGAGTGCACGAACGTGTGAGTGCACGAACGTGTGAGTGCACGAACGTGTGAGTGCACGTACGTGTGAGTGCACGTACGTGTGAGTGAGTGCACGTACGTGTGAGTGAGTGCACGTACGTGTGAGTGAGTGCACGTACGTGTGTGTGAGTGCACGTACGTGTGAGTGCACGTACGTGTGAGTGCACGTACGTGTGAGTGAGTGCACGTACGTGTGAGTGCACGTACGTGTGAGTGCACGTACGTGTGAGTGAGTGTATGTACGTGTGTGCGAGTGTACGTGTGTGCGAGTGTACGTGTGTGCGAGTGTACGTGTGTGCGAGTGTACGTGTGTGCGTGAGTGCACGTACGCGTGAGTGCACGTACGCGTGAGTGCACGTACGCGTGCGTGCACGTACGCGTGAGTGCACGTACGCGTGTGTGAGTGTACGTACGCGTGTGAGTGTATGTACGTCCGTGTGAGTGCATGTGCGTGTGAGTGTATGTACGTGCGTGTGAGTGCATGTGCGTGTGAGTGCATGTGCGTGTGAGTGCATGTGCGTGTGAGTGCATGTACGTGTGTGTGAGTGCACGTACGTGTGTGTGAGTGCACGTACGTGTGTGTGAGTGCACGTACGTGTGTGTGAGTGCACGTACGTGTGTGTGTGAGTGCACGTACGTGTGTGTGAGTGCACGTACGTGTGTGTGAGTGCACGTACGTGTGTGTGAGTGCACGTACGTGTGTGTGAGTGTACGTACGTGTGAGTGAGTGTATGTACGTGTGTGTGCGTGTACGTGTACGTGTGTGTGAGTGTACGTGTGAGTGCACGTACGTACGTGTGAGTGTACGTACGTGTGAGTGTACGTACGTACGTGTGAGTGTACGTACGTACGTGTGAGTGTACGTACGTACGTGTGAGTGTACGTACGTGTGAGTGTACGTACGTGTGAGTGCACGTACGTGTGAGTGCACGTACGTACGTGTGAGTGTACGTACGTTTGAGTGTACGTACGTGTGAGTGAGTGCACGTACGTGTGTGTGAGTGTACGTACGTGTACGTGTGAGCGCGTGTACGTGTGAGCGCGTGTACGTGTGAGCGCATGTACGTACGTGTGAGTGTACGTACGTGTGAGTGAGTGTACGTACGTGTGAGTGCACGTGCGTGTGAGTGTATGCACGTGCGTGTGAGTGTATGCACGTGTGTGTGAGTGTATGTACGTGTGTTTGTGTATGTACGTGTGTGTGTACGTACGTGTGTGAGTGTATGTACGTGTGTGTGAGTGTATGTACGTGTGTGTGAGTGTATGTACGTGTGTGTGAGTGCATGTACGTGTGAGTGCATGTACGTGTGTGTGAGTGCATGTACGTGTGAGTGCATGTACGTGTGAGTGAGTGTATGTACGTGTGAGTGTGTGTACGTGTGAGTGTGTGTACGTACGTGTGAGTGCACGTACGTGTGAGTGCACGTACGTGTGAGTGCACGTACGTGTGACTGCACGTACGTGTGAGTGCACGTGCGTGTGAGTGTATGTACGTGCGTGTGAGTGTATGTACGTGCGTGTGAGTGTATGTACGTGCGTGTGAGTGCATGTGCGTGTGAGTGTATGTACGTGTGAGTGTATGTACGTGTGTGTGAGTGCATGTACGTGTGTGTGAGTGCATGTGTGTGTGAGTGCATGTACGTGTGTGTGAGTGCATGTACGTGTGTGTGAGTGCATGTACGTGTGTGTGAGTACGTGTGTGTGAGTGCACGTACGTGTGTGTGAGTGCACGTACGTGTGTGTGAGTGTACGTACGTGTGTGTGAGTGTACGTACGTGTGTGTGAGTGTACGTGTGTGTGAGTGTACGTGTGTGTGAGTGTACGTACGTGTGAGTGTACGTACGTGTGAGTGTACGTACGTGTGAGTGTACGTACGTGTGAGTGTACGTACGTGAGTGTACGTACGTGTGAGTGTACGTACGTGTGAGTGCACGTACGTGTGAGTGCACGTACGTGTGAGTGAGTGTATGTACGTGTGAGTGAGTGTATGTACGTGTGTGTGAGTGTATGTACGTGTGTGTGAGTGTACGTGTGTGTGAGTGTACGTGTGTGTGAGTGTACGTGTGTGTGAGTGTACGTACGTGTGAGTGCGTGTACGTGTGAGTGCGTGTACGTGTGAGTGCGTGTACGTGTGAGTGAGTGTATGTACGTACGTGTGACTGTACGTACGTGTGACTGCGTGTACGTGTGACTGCGTGTACGTGTGAGTGCGTGTACGTGTGTGTGAGTGTATGTACGTGTGTGTGAGTGTATGTACGTGTGTGTGAGTGTACGTACGTGTGAGTGTACGTACGTGTGAGTGTACGTACGTGTGAGTGTACGTACGTGTGAGTGCGTGTACGTGTGAGTGCATGTACGTGTGAGTGCGTGTACGTGTGAGTGCGTGTACGTACGTGTGAGTGCGTGTACGTGTGAGTGAGTGCATGTACGTGTGTGTGAGTGTATGTACGTACGTGTGAGTGTATGTACGTGTGAGTGTACGTACGTGTGAGTGTACGTACGTGTGAGTGTACGTACGTGTGAGTGTACGTACGTGTGACTGTACGTACGTGTGAGTGTGTGTACGTGTGACTGTACGTACGTGTGAGTGCGTGTACGTGTGAGTGCGTGTACGTGTGTGTGAGTGTACGTGTGTGTGAGTGTACGTGTGTGTGAGTGTACGTACGTGTGAGTGCACGTACGTGTGAGTGCACGTACGTGTGAGTGCACGTACGTGTGAGTGTACGTACGTGTGTGTGAGTGTACGTACGTGTGTGTGAGTGTACGTACGTGTGAGTGTACGTACGTGTGTGTGAGTGTACGTACGTGTGAGTACGTACGTGTGAGTGTACGTACGTGTGAGTGTACGTACGCGTGTGTGAGTGTACGTACGCGTGTGTGAGTGTACGTACGCGCGTGTGAGTGTACGTACGTGCGTGTGAGTGTACGTACGTGTGAGTGTACGTACGTACGTGTGAGTGTACGTACGTGTGAGTGTACGTGTGTGTGAGTGTCCGTACTTGTGTGTGAGTGTACGTGTGTGTGAGTGTACGTACATGTGTGTGAGTGTACGTGTGTGTGAGTGTACGTGTGTGTGAGTGTACGTACGTGTGAGTGTACGTACGTGTGAGTGCATGTACGTGTGAGTGAGTGTATGTACATGTGTGTGAGTGTATGTACGTGTGAGTGTATGTACGTGTGAGTGTATGTACGTGTGAGTGTATGTACGTGTGAGTGCATGTACGTGTGAGTGCATGTACGTGTGTGTGAGTGTATGTACGTGTGTGTGAGTGCATGTACGTGTGAGTGTATGTACGTGTGAGTGAGTGTATGTACGTGTGAGTGAGTGTATGTACGTGTGTGTGAGTGTACGTACGTGTGACTGTACGTACGTGTGAGTGTACGTACGTGTGTGTGAGTGTACGTACGTGTGAGTGTACGTACGTGTGAGTGTACGTACGTGTGAGTGCGTGTACGTGTGAGTGCGTGTACGTGTGTGTGAGTGCACGTACGTGTGAGTGCACGTACGTGTGAGTGCACGTGTGTGTGTGTGTGTACGTACGTGTGTGTGAGTGTACGTACGTGTGTGTGAGTGCACGTACGTGTGAGTGCACGTACGTGTGAGTGCACGTACGTGTGAGTGCACGTACGTGTGAGTGAGTGTGTGTACGTGTGAGTGAATGTGTGTACGTGTGTGTGAGTGCGTGTACGTGCGTGTACGTGTGTGTGCGTGTACGTGTGTGTGCGTGTACGTGTGTGTGCGTGTACGTGTGAGTGCGTGTACGTGTACGTGTGTGAGTGCACGTACGTGTGAGTGCACGAACGTGTGAGTGCACGAACGTGTGAGTGCACGAACGTGTGAGTGCACGTATGTGTGAGTGCACGTACGTGTGAGTGAACGTACGTGTGAGTGAGTGCACGTACGTGCGAGTGAGTGCACGTACGTGCGAGTGAGTGCACGTACGTGTGTGTGAGTGCACGTACGTGTGAGTGCACGTACGTGTGAGTGCACGTACGTGTGAGTGCACGTACGTGTGAGTGCACGTACGTGTGAGTGAGTGCACATACGTGTGAGTGCACGTACGTGTGAGTGCACGTACGTGTGAGTGAGTGTATGTACGTGTGTGCGAGTGTACGTGTGTGCGAGTGTACGTGTGTGCGAGTGTACGTGTGTGCGAGTGTACGTGTGTGCGAGTGTACGTGTGCGCGAGTGCACGTACGCGCGAGTGCACGTACGCGTGCGTGCACGTACGCGTGAGTGCACGTACGCGTGTGTGAGTGTACGTACGCGTGTGAGTGTATGTACGTCCGTGTGAGTGCATGTGCGTGTGAGTGTATGTACGTGCGTGTGAGTGCATGTGCGTGTGAGTGCATGTGCGTGTGAGTGCATGTACGTGTGTGTGAGTGCACGTACGTGTGTGTGAGTGCACGTACGTGTGTGTGAGTGCACGTACGTGTGTGTGAGTGCACGTACGTGTGTGTGAGTGCACGTACGTGTGTGTGTGAGTGCACGTACGTGTGTGTGTGAGTGCACGTACGTGTGTGTGAGTGCACGTACGTGTGTGTGAGTGCACGTACGTGTGAGTGAGTGTATGTACGTGTGAGTGAGTGTATGTACGTGTGTGTGCGTGTACGTGTGTGTGCGTGTACGTGTACGTGTGTGTGAGTGTACGTGTGAGTGCACGTACGTACGTGTGAGTGTACGTACGTGTGAGTGTACGTACGTACGTGTGAGTGTACGTACGTGTGAGTGTACGTACGTGTGAGTGCACGTACGTGTGAGTGCACGTACGTGTGAGTGTATGCACGTGCGTGTGAGTGTATGCACGTGTGTGTGAGTGTATGTACGTGTGTGTGTGTACGTACGTGTGTGTGAGTGTATGTACGTGTGTGTGAGTGCATGTACGTGTGAGTGCATGTACGTGTGTGTGAGTGCATGTACGTGTGAGTGCATGTACGTGTGAGTGAGTGTATGTACGTGTGAGTGTGTGTACGTACGTGTGAGTGCACGTACGTGTGAGTGCACGTACGTGTGAGTGCACGTACGTGTGACTGCACGTACGTGTGACTGCACGTACGTGTGAGTGCACGTGCGTGTGAGTGTATGTACGTGTGAGTGTATGTACGTGCGTGTGAGTGTATGTACGTGCGTGTGAGTGCATGTGCGTGTGAGTGTATGTACGTGTGAGTGTATGTACGTGTGTGTGAGTGCATGTACGTGTGTGTGAGTGCATGTACGTGTGAGTGTATGTACGTGTGTGTGAGTGCATGTACGTGTGTGTGAGTGCATGTACGTGTGTGTGAGTGCATGTACGTGTGTGTGAGTACGTGTGTGTGAGTGCACGTACGTGTGTGTGAGTGCACGTACGTGTGTGTGAGTGTACGTACGTGTGTGTGAGTGTACGTGTGTGTGAGTGTACGTACGTGTGAGTGTACGTACGTGTGAGTGTACGTACGTGTGAGTGTACGTACGTGTGAGTGTACGTACGTGTGAGTGCACGTACGTGTGAGTGAGTGTATGTACGTGTGAGTGAGTGTATGTACGTGTGTGTGAGTGTATGTACGTGTGTGTGAGTGTACGTGTGTGTGAGTGTACGTGTGTGTGAGTGTACGTACGTGTGAGTGTACGTACGTGTGAGTGTACGTACGTGTGAGTGTACGTACGTGTGAGTGTACGTACGTGTGAGTGCGTGTACGTGTGAGTGCGTGTACGTGTGAGTGCGTGTACGTGTGAGTGAGTGTATGTATGTACGTGTGACTGTACGTACGTGTGACTGCGTGTACGTGTGACTGCGTGTACGTGTGACTGCGTGTACGTGTGAGTGCGTGTACGTGTGAGTGAGTGTATGTACGTGTGTGTGAGTGTATGTACGTGTGTGTGAGTGTATGTACGTGTGTGTGAGTGTACGTACGTGTGAGTGTACGTACGTGTGAGTGTACGTACGTGTGAGTGTACGTACGTGTGAGTGCGTGTACGTGTGAGTGCGTGTACGTACGTGTGAGTGCGTGTACGTGTGAGTGAGTGTATGTACGTGTGTGTGAGTGTATGTACGTACGTGTGAGTGTATGTACGTGTGAGTGTATGTACGTGTGAGTGTATGTACGTGTGAGTGTATGTACGTGTGAGTGTATGTACGTGTGAGTGTACGTACGTGTGAGTGTACGTACGTGTGACTGTACGTACGTGTGAGTGTGTGTACGTGTGACTGTACGTACGTGTGAGTGCGTGTACGTGTGAGTGCGTGTACGTGTGTGTGAGTGTACGTGTGTGTGAGTGCACGTACGTGTGAGTGCACGTACGTGTGAGTGCACGTACGTGTGAGTGCACGTACGTGTGAGTGAGTGTACGTACGTGTGTGTGAGTGTACGTACGTGTGTGTGAGTGTACGTACGTGTGAGTGTACGTACGTGTGTGAGTGTACGTACGTGTGTGTGAGTGTACGTACGTGTGAGTACGTACGTGTGAGTGTACGTACGCGCGTGTGAGTGTACGTACGCGCGTGTGAGTGTACGTACGCGTGAGTGTACGTACGTGTGAGTGTACGTACGTACGTGTGAGTGTACGTACGTGTGAGTGTACGTGTGTGTGAGTGTACGTACTTGTGTGTGAGTGTACGTGTGTGTGAGTGTACGTACGTGTGTGTGAGTGTACGTGTGTGTGAGTGTACGTACGTGTGAGTGTACGTACGTGTGAGTGCATGTACGTGTGAGTGAGTGTATGTACGTGTGTGTGAGTGTATGTACGTGTGTGTGAGTGCATGTACGTGTGAGTGCGTGTACGTGTGAGTGCGTGTACGTGTGAGTGCGTGTACGTGTGTGCGAGTGTACGTGTGTGCGAGTGCACGTGTGTGCGAGTGCACGTACGTGTGTGTGAGTGTATGTACGTGTGAGTGTATGTACGTGTGAGTGTACGTACGTCTGAGTGTACGTACGTGTGTGTGAGTGTACGTACGTGTGTGTGAGTGTACGTACGTGTGAGTGTACGTACGTGTGTGTGAGTGTACGTACGTGTGAGTGTACGTACGTGTGTGTGAGTGTACGTACGCGTGTGTGAGTGTACGTACGCGTGTGTGAGTGTACGTACGTACGTGTGAGTGTACGTACATGTGAGTGTACGTACGTGTGTGTGAGTGTACGTGTGTGTGAGTGTACGTGTGTGTGAGTGTACGTACGCGTGTGTGAGTGTACGTACGTACGTGTGAGTGTACGTACGTGTGAGTGTACGTACGTGTGTGTGAGTGTACGTACGTGTGAGTGTACGTACGTGTGAGTGTACGTACGTGTGAGTGTACGTGTGTGTGAGTGTACGTACGTGTGTGTGAGTGCACGTACGTGTGAGTGCACGTACGTGTGAGTGTACGTACGTGTGAGTGAGTGTACGTACGTGTGTGTGAGTGTACGTACGTGTGTGTGAGTGTACGTACGTGTGAGTGTACGTACGCGTGTGTGAGTGTACGTACGCGTGTGTGAGTGTACGTACGTACGTGTGAGTGTACGTACGTGTGAGTGTACGTACGTGTGAGTGTACGTACGTGTGTGTGAGTGTACGTGTGTGTGAGTGTACGTACGCGTGAGTGTACGTACGCGTGTGTGAGTGTACGTACGCGTGTGTGAGTGTACGTACGCGTGTGTGAGTGTACGTACGTACGTGTGAGTGTACGTACGTGTGAGTGTACGTGTGTGTGAGTGTACGTACGTGTGTGTGAGTGTACGTACGTGTGAGTGTACGTACGTGTGAGTGTACGTACGTGTGAGTGCATGTACGTGTGTGTGAGTGTATGTACGTGTGTGTGAGTGTATGTACGTGTGTGTGAGTGCGTGTACGTGTGAGTGCGTGTACGTGTGAGTGCGTGTACGTGTGTGTGAGTGTACGTACGTGTGTGTGAGTGTACGTACGTGTGTGTGAGTGTACGTACGTGTGAGTGTACGTACGTGTGAGTGCATGTACGTGTGAGTGAGTGTATGTACGTGTGTGTGAGTGTATGTACGTGTGTGTGAGTGTATGTACGTGTGTGTGAGTGCGTGTACGTGTGAGTGCGTGTACGTGTGAGTGCGTGTACGTGTGAGTGCGTGTACGTGTGTGTGAGTGCACGTGTGTGCGAGTGCACGTGTGTGTGAGTGCAGGTACGTGTGTGTGAGTGAATGTACGTGTGAGTGTATGTACGTGTGAGTGTATGTACGTGTGAGTGTACGTACGTCTGAGTGTACGTACGTGTGTTTGAGTGTACGTACGTGTGTTTGAGTGTACGTACGTGTGTGTGAGTGTACGTACGTGTGTGTGAGTGTACGTACGTACGTGTGAGTGTACGTACGTACGTGTGAGTGTACGTACGTGTGTGTGAGTGTACGTACGTGTGTGTGAGTGCACGTACGTGTGAGTGCATGTACGTGTGTGTGAGTGTACGTACGTGTGTGTGAGTGAGTGTACGTACGTGTGTGTGAGTGTACGTACGCGTGTGTGAGTGTACGTACGCGTGTGTGAGTGTACGTACGTGTGTGTGACTGTACGTACGTGTGTGTGAGTGTACGTACGTGTGTTTGAGTGTACGTACGTGTGAGTGTATGTACGTGTGAGTGTATGTACGTGTGAGTGTATGTACGTGTGAGTGTACGTACGTGTGTGTGAGTGTACGTACGTGTGTGTGAGTGTACGTACGTACGTGTGAGTGTACGTACGTGTGAGTGTACGTACGTGTGAGTGCACGTACGTGTGAGTGCACGTACGTGTGAGTGCACGTACGTGTGTGTGAGTGCATGTACGTGTGAGTGCATGTACGTGTGAGTGCATGTACGTGTGAGTGTATGTACGTGTGTGTGAGTGTATGTACGTGTGTGTGAGTGTACGTACGTGTGAGTGTACGTACGTGTGAGTGTACGTACGTGTGAGTGTACGTACGTGTGAGTGTATGTACGTACGTGTGTGTGAGTGTACGTACGTGTGTGTGAGTGTACGTACGTGTGAGTATACGTACGTGTGAGTGTATGTACGTGTATGTGAGTGTACGTACGTGTGTGTGAGTGTATGTACGTGTGAGTGTACGTACGTGTGAGTGTACGTACGTGTGTGTGAGTGTACGTACGTGTGTGTGAGTGTATGTACGTGTGTGTGAGTGTATGTACGTGTGAGTGTATGTACGTGTGAGTGTACGTACGTGTGAGTGTACGTACGTGTGAGTGTACGTACGTGTGAGTGTACGTACGTGTGTTTGAGTGTATGTACGTGTGTGTGAGTGTATGTACGTGTGAGTGAGTGTATGTACGTGTGAGTGAGTGTATGTACGTGTGTGTGAGTGTATGTACGTGTGTGTGAGTGTATGTACGTGTGAGTGCGTGTACGTACGTGTGAGTGTATGTACGTGTGTGTGAGTGTATGTACGTGTGTGTGAGTGTATGTACGTGTGAGTGCATGTACGTGTGAGTGCATGTACGTGTGTGTGAGTGTATGTACGTGTGTGTGTGTACGTACGTGTGAGTGTACGTACGTGTGAGTGTACGTACGTGTGAGTGTACGTACGTGTGTTTGAGTGTATGTACGTGTGTGTGAGTGTATGTACGTGTGAGTGAGTGTATGTACGTGTGAGTGAGTGTATGTACGTGTGTGTGAGTGTATGTACGTGTGTGTGAGTGTACGTACGTGTGAGTGCGTGTACGTACGTGTGAGTGCGTGTACGTGTGAGTGCACGTACGTGTGAGTGCACGTACGTGTGAGTGCACGTACGTGTGTGTGTGTACGTACGTGTGTGTGAGTGTACGTACGTGTGTGTGAGTGTACGTACGTGTGAGTGCACGTACGTGTGAGTGCACGTGTGTGTGAGTGTATGTACGTGTGTGTGAGTGTATGTACGTTTGTGTGAGTGCATGTACGTGTGAGTGCATGTACGTGTGAGTGCATGTACGTGTGAGTGCACGTACGTGTGAGTGCACGTACGTGTGAGTGCACGTACGTGTGAGTGTACGTACGTGTGAGTGTACGTACGTGTGTGTGAGTGTTCGTACATGTGTGTGAGTATGTACGTGTGTGTGAGTGTATGTACGTGTGTGTGAGTGTATGTACGTGTGTGTGAGTGTGTGAGTGTATGTACGTGTGTGTGAGTGTACGTACGTGTGAGTGTACGTACGTGTGAGTGTACGTACGTGTGAGTGTACGTACGTGTGAGTGTACGTACGTGTGTGTGAGTGTATGTACATGTGTGTGAGTGCGTGTACGTGTGAGTGTATGTACATGTGTGTGAGTGCGTGTACGTGTGAGAGCGTGTACGTGTGAGTGCGTGTACGTACGTGTGAGTGCACGTACGTGTGTGTGAGTGTACGTACGTGAGTGCACGTACGTGTGAGTGCACGTACGTGTGAGTGCACGTACGTGTGAGTGTACGTACGTGTGAGTGTACGTACGTGTGTGTGAGTGTACGTACGTGTGTGTGAGTGTACGTACGTACGTGTGAGTGTACGTACGTACGTGTGAGTGTACGTACGTCTGAGTGTACGTACGTGTGAGTGTACGTACGTGTGTGTGAGTGTACGTACGTGTGTGTGAGTGTACGTACGTGTGTGTGAGTGCATGTACGTGTGAGTGTATGTACGTACGTGTGAGTGTACGTACGTGTGAGTGTACGTACGTGTGAGTGTACGTACGTGTGAGTGTACGTACGTGTGAGTGCGTGTACGTGAGTGCGTGTACGTCTGAGTGCGTGTACGTGTGAGTGCGTGTACGTGTGAGTGCGTGTACGTACGTGTGAGTGTACGTACGTGTGAGTGTACGTACGTGTGTGTGAGTGTACGTACGTGTGTGTGAGTCCATGTACGTGTGAGTGCATGTACGTGTGAGTGTATGTACGTGTGTGTGAGTGTATGTACGTGTGTGTGAGTGTATGTACGTGTGAGTGTGTGTACGTGTGAGTCTATGTACGTGTGTGTGAGTGTATGTACGTGTGCGTGAGTGCACGTGCGTGAGTGCACGTACGTGTGAGTGCACGTACGTGTGAGTGTACGTACGTGTGTGTGAGTGTACGTACGTGTGTGTGAGTGTACGTACGTACGTGTGAGTGTACGTACGTGTGAGTGTACGTACGTCTGAGTGTACGTACGTGTGTGTGAGTGTACGTACGTGTGTGTGAGTGTACGTACGTGTGTGTGAGTGCATGTACGTGTGAGTGCATTTACGTGTGAGTGCAGGTACGTGTGTGTGAGTGTACGTACGTGTGTGTGAGTGTACGTACGTGTGTGTGAGTGTACGTACGTGTGAGTGTACGTACGTACGTGTGAGTGTACGTACGTACGTGTGAGTGTACGTACGTGTGAGTGTACGTACGTGTGAGTGTACGTACGTGTGAGTGTACGTACGTGTGAGTGCGTGTACGTGTGAGTGCGTGTACGTGTGAGTGCGTGTACGTGTGAGTGCGTGTACGTGTGAGTGTACGTACGTGTGAGTGTACGTACGTGTGTGTGAGTGTACGTACGTGTGTGTGAGTCCATGTACGTGTGAGTGCATGTACGTGTGAGTGCATGTACGTGTGAGTGCATGTACGTGTGTGTGAGTGTATGTACGTGTGTGTGAGTGTATGTACGTGTGTGTGAGTGTATGTACGTGTGAGTGTGTGTACGTGTGAGTCTATGTACGTGTGTGAGTGTACGTACGTCTGAGTGTACGTACGTGTGTGTGAGTGTACGTACGTATGTGTGAGTGTACGTACGTGTGTGTGAGTGCATGTACGTGTGAGTGCATTTACGTGTGAGTGCAGGTACGTGTGTGTGAGTGTACGTACGTGTGTGTGAGTGTACGTACGTGTGTGTGAGTGTACGTACGTGTGAGTTTATGTACGTACATGTGAGTGTATGTACGTACGTGTGAGTGTACGTACGTGTGAGTGTACGTACGTGTGAGTGTACGTACATGTGAGTGTACGTACGTGTGAGTGCGTGTACGTGTGAGTGCGTATACTTGTGAGTGCGTGTACGTGTGAGTGCGTGTACGTGTGAGTGCGTGTACGTGTGAGTGCGTGTACGTGTGAGTGCGTGTACGTACGTGTGAGTGTACGTACGTGTGAGTGTACGTACGTGTGTGTGAGTGTACGTACGTGTGTGTGAGTGCATGTACGTGTGAGTGCATGTACGTGTGAGTGTATGTACGTGTGTGTGAGTGTATGTACGTGTGTGTGAGTGTATGTACGTGTGAGTGTGTGTACGTGTGAGTCTATGTACGTGTGTGTGAGTGTATGTACGTGCGTGTGAGTGTACGTGCGTGTGAGTGTACGTCCGTGTGAGTGTACGTACGTGCGTGTGAGTGTACGTACGTGCGTGTGAGTGTACGTACGTACGTGAGAGTGTATGTACGTGTGTGAGTGTATGTACGTGTGAGTGCATGTACGTGTGAGTGCATGTACGTGTGAGTGTATGTACGTGTGAGTGAGTGTATGTACGTGTGTGTGACTGTACGTACGTGTGAGTGTACGTACGTGTGTGTGAGTGTACGTACGTGTGTGTGAGTGTACGTACGTGTGAGTGCACGTACGTGTGAGTGCACGTACGTGTGAGTGCACGTACGTGTGAGTGCACGTACGTGTGTGTGAGTGCACGTACGTGTGAGTGCACGTACGTGTGAGTGTATGTACGTGTGAGTGTATGTACGTGTGTGTGAGTGCATGTACGTGTGAGTGTATGTACGTGTGTGTGAGTGTATGTACGTGTGTGTGTGCATGTACGTGTGTGTGAGTGCATGTACGTGTGTGTGAGTGCATGCACGTGTGTGTGTGAGTGTATGTACGTGTGAGTGCATGTACGTGTGAGTGTATGTACGTGTGTGAGAGTGTACATACGTGTGTGAGTGTACGTACGTGTGTGTGAGTGTACGTACATGTATGTGAGTGTATGTACGTGTGAGTGTATGTACGTGTGTGTGAGTGTATGTACGTGTGAGTGTATGTACGTGTGAGTGTATGTACGTGTGAGTGTATGTACGTGTGAGTGCATGTACGTGTGAGTGCATGTACGTGTGTGTGAGTGTATGTACGTGTGTGTGAGTGCATGTACGTGTGAGTGCATGTACGTGTGAGTGTATGTACGTGTGAGTGAGTGTATGTACGTGTGAGTGAGTGTATGTACGTGTGTGTGAGTGTACGTACGTGTGACTGTACGTACGTGTGACTGTACGTACGTGTGTGTGAGTGTACGTACGTATGTGTGAGTGCACGTACGTGTGAGTGCACGTACGTGTGAGTGCACGTACGTGTGAGTGCACGTACGTGTGAGTGCACGTACGTGTGAGTGCACGTACGTGTGTGTGAATGCATGTACGTGTGAGTGCATGTACGTGTGAGTGCATGTACGTGTGAGTGTATGTACGTGTGTGTGAGTGTATGTACGTGTGAGTGTATGTACGTGTGAGTGTATGTACGTGTGAGTGTATGTACGTGTGAGTGTATGTACGTGTGAGAGTGTATGTACGTGTGTGTGAGTGTACGTACGTGTGTGTGAGTGTATGTACGTGTGAGTGTATGTACGTGTGAGTGTATGTACGTGTGAGTGTATGTACGTGTGAGTGTACGTACGTGTGTGTGAGTGTACGTACGTGTGTGTGAGTGTACGTACGTGTGTGTGCGTGTACGTACGTGTGAGTGCGTGTACGTGTGAGTGCGTGTACGTGTGAGTGCGTGTACGTACGTGTGCGTGTACGTACGTGTGAGTGTACGTACGTGTGAGTGTACGTACGTGTGTGTGAGTGTACGTACGTGTGTGTGAGTGTATGTACGTGTGTGTGAGTGTATGTACGTGTGAGTGTATGTACGTGTGAGTGTATGTACGTGTGAGTGTATGTGTGTGTGAGTGCATGTACGTGTGTGTGAGTGCATGTACGTGTGTGTGAGTGCATGTACGTGTGTGTGAGTGCATGTACGTGTGAGTGCATGTACGTGTGAGTGCATGTACGTGTGAGTGCATGTACGTGTGAGTGCATGTACGTGTGAGTGCATGTACGTGTGTGTGAGTGCATGTACGTGTGTGTGAGTGTATGTACGTGTGTGTGAGTGTATGTACGTGTGAGTGTATGTACGTGTGTGTGAGTGTATGTACGTGTGTGTGAGTGTATGTACGTGTGTGTGAGTGTACGTACGTGTGTGTGAGTGTACGTACGTGTGAGTGTACGTACGTGTGAGTGTACGTACGTGTGAGTGTACGTACGTGTGTGTGAGTGTATGTACGTGTGTGTGAGTGTATGTACGTGTGTGTGAGTGCATGTACGTGTGAGTGTATGTACGTGTGTGTGAGTGTATGTACGTGTGTGTGAGTGTATGTACGTGTGTGTGAGTGTATGTACGTGTGTGTGCACGTACGTGTGAGTGCACGTACGTGTGAGTGCACGTACGTGTGAGTGCACGTACGTGTGAGTGCACGTACGTGTGAGTGCACGTACGTGTGAGTGTACGTACGTGTGAGTGCACGTACGTGTGAGTGCACGTACGTGTGAGTGCATGTACGTGTGAGTGCATGTACGTGTGAGTGAGTGTATGTACGTGTGTGTGAGTGTATGTACGTGTGTGTGAGTGTACGTACGTACGTGTGAGTGTACGTACGTGTGAGTGCACGTATGTGTGAGTGTATGTCCGTGTGTGTGAGTGTATGTACGTGTGTGTGAGTGTATGTACGTGTGTGTGAGTGTATGTGCGTGTGTGTGAGTGTATGTACGTGTGAGTGTATGTACGTGTGAGTGTATGTACGTGTGAGTGTATGTACGTGAGAGTGCATGTACGTGTGAGTGCATGTACGTGTGAGTGTATGTACGTGTGTGTGAGTGTATGTACGTGTGTGTGAGTGTACGTACGTGTGAGTGTACGTACGTGCGTGTGAGTGTACGTACGTGCGTGTGAGTGTACGTACGTGCGTGTGAGTGTACGTACGTACGTGCGAGTGTACGTACGTATGAGTGTACGTACGTGTGAGTGTACGTACGTGTGAGTGTACGTACGTGTGAGTGTACGTACGTGTGTGTGAGTGCATGTACGTGTGAGTGCATGTACGTGTGAGTGCATGTACGTGTGAGTGCATGTACGTGTGTGTGAGTGTATGTACGTGTGTGTGAGTGTATGTACGTGTGTGTGAGTGTATGTACGTGTGTGTGAGTGTATGTACGTGTGAGTGCATGTACGTGTGAGTGCATGTACGTGTGAGTGCATGTACGTGTGTGTGCATGTACGTGTGTGTGAGTGCATGTACGTGTGAGTGCATGTACGTGTGAGTGCATGTACGTGTGAGTGCATGTACGTGTGAGTGTATGTACGTGTGTGTGAGTGTGTGTGAGTGTATGTACGTGTGTGTGAGTGCATGTACGTGTGAGTGCATGTACGTGTGAGTGTATGTATGTGTGTGTGTGTACGTACGTTTGAGTGTACGTACGTGTGAGTGCACGTACGTGTGAGTGCACGTACGTGTGAGTGCACGTACGTGTGAGTGCACGTACGTGTGTGTGAGTGCACGTACGTGTGTGTGAGTGTATGTACGTGTGAGTGCACGTACGTGTGAGTGTATGTACGTGTGAGTGCACGTACGTGTGAGTGTACGTACGTGTGTGTGAGTGTATGTACGTGTGTGTGAGTGTATGTACGTGTGAGTGTATGTACGTGTGAGTGTATGTACGTGTGAGTGTATGTACGTGTGAGTGTATGTACGTGTGAGTGCACGTACGTGTGAGTGTACGTACGTGTGTGTGAGTGTATGTACGTGTGTGTGAGTGTATGTACGTGTGAGTGTATGTACGTGTGAGTGTATGTTCGTGTGAGTGCATGTACGTGTGAGTGTACGTACGTGTGTGTGAGTGTACGTACGTGTGTGTGCATGTACGTGTGAGTGCATGTACGTGTGAGTGCATGTACGTGTGAGTGAGTGTATGTACGTGTGTGTGAGTGTATGTACGTGTGTGTGTGTATGTACGTGTGAGTGTATGTACGTGCGTGTGAGTGCATGTACGTGTGTGTGAGTGCGTGTACGTGTGTGAGTGCGTGTACGTGTGAGTGCGTGTCGTGCGTGAGTGTACGTGCGTGTGAGTGTACGTACGTGTGAGTGTACGTACGTGTGAGTGTACGTACGTGTGAGTGTACGTACGTGTGAGTGCATGTACGTGTGTGTGAGTGCATGTACGTTTGAGTGCATGTACGTGTGTGTGCATGTACGTGTGTGTGCATGTACGTGTGAGTGTATGTACGTGTGAGTGTATGTACGTGTGTGTGCGTGTGTACGTGTGAGAGTGTGTGTGAGAGAGAGT
>NW_027310515.1:67500-69906 GCF_047496795.1 Chiloscyllium punctatum
TGTGAGTGTATGTACGTGTGTGTGAGTGTATGTACGTGTGAGTGTATGTACGTGTGAGTGTATGTACGTGTGTGTGAGTGTATGTACGTGTGTGTGAGTGTATGTAGCTGTGAGTGTATGTACGTGTGAGTGCATGTACGTGTGAGTGCATGTACGTGTGAGTGCATGTACGTGTGAGTGCATGTACGTGTGTGTGAGTGCATGTACGTGTGTGTGAGCGTATGTACGTGTGAGCGTATGTACGTGTGTGTGAGTGTATGTACGTGTGTGTGAGTGTATGTACGTGTGTGTGAGTGTACGTACGAGTGTGTGAGTGTATGTACGGTGTGAGTGCACGTACGTGTGAGTGCACGTACGTGTGTGTGAGTGTATGTACGTGTGTGTGAGTGTATGTACGTGTGTGTGAGTGTATGTACGTGTGAGTGCACGTACGTGTGAGTGCACGTACGTGTGAGTGCACGTACGTGTGAGTGTACGTACGTGTGAGTGCATGTACGTAAGTGTGAGTGCATGTACGTGTGTGTGAGGTGTACGTACGTGTGAGTGTACGTACGTGTGAGTGTACGTACGTGTGAGTGTACGTACGTGTGAGTACGTACGTGGAGTGCACGTACGTGTGAGTGCACGTACGTGTGAGTGCACGTACGTGTGAGTGTATGTACGTGTGTGAGTGAGTGTATGTACGTGTGTGTGAGTGTATGTACGTGTGAGTGCATGTACGTGTGAGTGCATGTACGTGTGTGTGAGTGCATGTAAGTGTGTGTGAGTGCATGTACGTGTGTGTGAGTGCATGTACGTGTGAGTGTACGTACGTGTGTAGAGAGTGTACGTACGTGTGTGTGAGTGTACGTACGTGTTGTAGTGTATGTACGTGTGAGTGCACGTACGTGTGAGTGCACGTACGTGTGTGTGAGTGTATGTACGTGTGTGTGAGTGTATGTACGTGTGTGAGTGTATGTACGTGTGAGTGTATGTACGTGTGTGTGAGTGTATGTACGTGTGAGTGTATGTACGTGTGAGTGGTATGTACGTGTGAGTGTATGTACTGTGAGTGCATGTACGTGTGAGTGCATGTACGTGTGAGTGCATGTACGTGTGGTGGTGAGTGCATGTACGTTGTGTGAGTGCATGTACGTGTGAGTGTACGTACGTGTGTGAGAGTGTACGTACGTGTGTGTGAGTGTACGTACGTGTGTGAGAGTGTACGTACGTGTGTGTGAGTGTATGTACGTGTGTGTGAGTGTATGTACGTGTGTGAGTGTATGTACGTGTGAGTGTATGTACGTGTGAGTGTATGTACGTGTGTGTGAGTGTATGTACGTGTGTGTGAGTGTATGTACGTGTGAGTGTATGTACGTGTGAGTGTATGTACGTGTGAGTGCATGTACGTGTGAGTGCATGTACGTGTGAATGCTGTGCATGTACGTGTGAGTGCATGTACGGTGTGTGCAGTACTGTTATGCATGTACGGTAGTGAGTGCGATGTACGATGTCGTGTGAGTGATAGTACGTGTGTGTGAGTATGTACGTGATGACGTGTGTACGTGTGAGTTATCGGTGTGAGTGTATGTACGTGTGTTGAGTGTATGTACGTGGAGTGACTACGTGAGTACGTACGTGTGTGTCGTACGTGAGTGTACGGGGAGTGGTGTGGGGTGATGTACGTGGTGTGAGTGCGGTACGTGTGATGTCGTTACGTAGTGAGTGCTCGACGTGTAGTGCCGTACTGTGAGGCACGTAGTTGCCTACGTGTGAGTGCACGACTGTAGGCCGTCGTGTGTGTGTACGTACGGGTGTGAGTGCATGTACGTGTGAGTGCATGTACGTGTGTGTGAGTGTATGTACGTGTGTGTGAGTGTATGTAGTGGTGTGAGTGTATGTCGTGTGTGTGTGTCATGTACGTGTGAGTGTATGTACGTGTGTGAGTGCTGTACGTGTGGAGCATGTACGTGTGAGTGCATGTATCGTGTGAGTGTATGTACGTGTGTGTAGTGTATGTACGATGTGTGTGAGTGCGTGTGCGTGTGAGTGTACGTGCGTGTGAGTGTACGTGCGTGTGAGTGTACGTGCGTGTGAGTGTATGTACTTGTGAGTGTATGTACTTGTGAGTGCATGTACGTGTGTGTGCATGTCGTGTGAGTAGTATGTACGTGTGAGTGTATGTACGTGTGAGTGTATGTACGTGTGAGTGTATGTACTGTGTGAGAGAGAGTGTGTGAGAGAGGTGTGTGACTATGTGAGTGAGAGTGTGTGTATATCTGAGGTGGAGTGTGTGTGATGTGGAGGAGAGTGTGTGTGTATGTGAGTGAGAGTGTGAGTGCATTATGAGAGTGAGTGTGTGTATGTGTGAGAGTGTGTGTGAAGTGAGTGTGTGAGAGTGTGAGTGTGTTTGTGTGAGGAGTGGTG
>NW_027310516.1:5000-30000 GCF_047496795.1 Chiloscyllium punctatum
CCATGGGGACAGTGTCCCACAGTGCCCCAGGGATGTGTAGGTTAGTGTGGGTTGGCCGTGGGGACAGTGTCCCATAGTGTCCCAGGGATGTGTAGGTTAGGGTGGGTTGGCCGTGGGGACAGTGTCCCACAGTGCCCCGGGATGTGTAGGTTAGGGTGGGTTGGCCGTGTGGACAGTGTCCCATAGTGCCCCAGGGATGTGTCGGTTAGGGTGGGTTGGCCGTGGGGACAGTGTCCCAAAGTGCCCCAGGGATGTGTAGGTCAGGGTGGGTTGCCGTGGGGATAGTGTCCCATAGTGCCCAGGGATGTGTAGGTTTGTGTGGGTTGGCCATGGGGACAGTGTCCCATAGTGTCCAGGGGTGTGTAGGTTAGGGTGGGTTGGCCGTGGGGACAGTGTCCCATAGTGCCCCAGGGATGTGTAGGTTAGGGTGGTTTGGGGGTGGGGACAGTGTCCCATAGTGCCCCAGGGATGTGTAGCTTCAGGTGGGTTGGGGGTGGGGACAGTGTCCCATAGTGCCCCAGGGATGTGTAGGTTAGGGTGGGTTGGGGGTGGGGACAGTGTCCCATAGTGCCCCGGGGATGTGTAGGTTAGGGTGGGTTGGCCGTGGGGACAGTGTCCCATAGTGCCCCAGGGATGTGTAGGTTAGGGTGGGTTGGCCGTGGGGACAGTATCCCACAGTGCCCAGGGATGTGTAGGTTAGGGTGGGTTGGCCGTGGGGACAGTGTCCCATAGTGGCCCAGGGATGTGTAGGTTAGGGTGGGTTGGCCGTGGGGACAGTGTCCCATAGTGCCCAGGGATGTGTAGGTTAGGGTGGGTTGGCCATGGGGACAGTGTCCCATAGTGCCCAGGGATGTGCAGGTTAGGGTGGGTTGGCCGTGGGGACAGTGTCCCATAATGCCCCAGGGATGTGTAGGTTAGGGTGGTTTGGCCGTGGGGACAGTGTCCCATAGTGCCCAGGGATGTGTAGGTTAGGGTGGGTTGGGGGTGGGGACAGTGTCCCAGAGTGCCCAGGGGTGTGTAGGTTAGGGTGGGTTGGCCGTGGGAAATTGTCCCATAGTGCCCCAGGGATGTGTAGGTTAGGATGGATTGGCCGTGGGGACAGTGTCCCATAGTGCCCCAGGGATGTGTAGGTTAGGGTGGGTTGGCCGTGGGGACAGTATCCCACAGTGCCCAGGGATGTGTAGGTTAGGGTGGGTTGGCCGTGGGGACAGTGTCCCATAGTGCCCCAGGGATGTGTAGGTTAGGGTGGGTTGGCCGTGGGGACAGTGTCCCATAGTGCCCAGGGATGTGTAGGTTAGGGTGGGTTGGCCATGGGGACAGTGTCCCATAGTGCCCAGGGATGTGCAGGTTAGGGTGGGTTGGCCGTGGGGACAGTGTCCCATAATGCCCCAGGGATGTGTAGGTTAGGGTGGTTTGGCCGTGGGGACAGTGTCCCATCGTGCCCAGGGATGTGTAGGTTAGGGTGGGTTGGGGGTGGGGACAGTGTCCCATAGTGCCCCAGGGATGTGTAGGTTAGGGTGGGTTGGGGGTGGGGACAGTGTCCCATAGTGCCCCGGGGATGTGTAGGTTAGGGTGTGTTGGCCATGGGAAATTGTCCCATAGTGCCCCAGGGATGTGTAGGTTAGGATGGATTGGCCGTGGGGACAGTGTCCCATAGTGCCCCAGGGATGTGTAGGTTAGGGTGGGTTGGCCGTGGGGACAGTATCCCACAGTGCCCAGGGATGTGTAGGTTAGGGTGGGTTGGCCGTGGGGACAGTGTCCCATAGTGCCCCAGGGATGTGTAGGTTAGGGTGGGTTGGCCGTGGGGACAGTGTCCCATAGTGCCCAGTGATGTGTAGGTTAGGGTGGGTTGGCCGTGGGGACAGTGTCCCATAGTGCCCAGGGATGTGCAGGTTAGGGTGGGTTGGCCGTGGGGACAGTGTCCCATAGTGCCCAGGGATGTGTAGGTTAGGGTGGGTTGGCCATGGGGACAGTGTCCCATAGTGCCCAGGGATGTGTAGGTTAGGGTGGGTTGGCCGTGGGGACAGTGTCCCATAGTGCCCCAGGGATGTGTAGGTTAGGGTGGGTTGGCCGTGGGGATAGTGTCTCATAGTGCCCAGGGATGTGTAGGTTAGGGTGGGTTGGCCGTGGGGACAGTGTCCCATAGTGCCCCAGGGATGTGTAGGTTAGGGTGGGTTGGACGTGGGGACAGTGTCCCATAGTGCCCAGGGATGTGTTGGTTAGGGTGGGTTGGCCGTAGAGAAATTGTCCCACAGTGCCCCAGGGATGTGGAGGTTTGGGTGGGTTGGCCGTGGGGACAGTGTCCTATAGTGCTCCAGGGATGTGTAGGTTAGGGTGGGTTGGCCGTGGGGACAGTGTCCCATAGTGCCCCAGGGATGTGGAGGTTTGGGTGGGTTGGCCGTGGGGACAGTGTCCCATAGTGCCCCAGGGATGTGTAGGTTAGGGTGGGTTGGCCGTGGGGACAGTGTCCCATAGTGCCCCAGGGATGTGTAGGTTAGGGTGGGTTGGCCGTGGGGACAGTGTCCCATAGTGCCCAGGGATGTGTAGGTTAGGGTGGGTTCGGGGTGGGGACAGTGTCCCATAGTGCCCCGGGGATGTGTAGGTTAGGGTGTGTTGGCCATGGGAAATTGTCCCATAGTGCCAGGGATGTGTAGGTTAGGGTGGGTTGGCCGTGGGGACAGTGTCCCATAGTGCCAGGGGTGTGTAGGTTAGGGTGGGTTGTCCTTGGGGACAGTGTCCCATAGTGCCCAGGGATGTGTAGGTTAGGGTGGGTTGGCCGTGGGGACAGTGTCCCATAGTGCCCCAGGGATGTGTAGGTTAGGGTGGGTTGGCCGTGGGGACAGTGTCCCATAGTGCCCCAGGGATGTGTAGGTTAGGGTGGGTTGGCCGTGGGGACAGTGTCCCAAAGTGCCCCAGGGATGTGTAGGTTAGGGTGGGTTGGCCGTGGGGACAGTGTCCCATAGTGCCCCAGGGATGTGTAGGTTAGGGTGGGTTGGCCGTGGGGACAGTGTCCCATAGTGCCCCAGGGATGTGTAGGTTAGGGTGGGTTGGCCGTGGGGACAGTGTCCCAAAGTGCCCCAGGGATGTGTAGGTTAGGGTGGGTTGGCCGTGGGGACAGTGTCCCATAGTGCCCCAGGGATGTGTAGGTTAGGGTGGGTTGGCCGTGGGGACAGTGTCCCATCGTGCCCCAGGGATGTGTAGGTTAGGATGGCTTGGCCGCATAAAATCGTCCATTCTTCTGAACACCACCGGGCGATTCTGGGACACCCTCCCGGGCCTAGCGCATTCCCTTCCTGAGATACAGCGACCATCAAAACTGCGCACTACCTGGTCTCACCAGAGCGTTGGGTTACATTCGAGGGAGTGCGGAACGGGATTTCTCGGAGTCTCATTGCACTGTAGACTTTATCACGTCCTTGAACGCAACACGGCATACCTTCCTAATTCCACCCGGCCTCGCAATCTGCCACGCTGCTCTGTCCAAATCCTTCTCCTGCCTTCCCCCTGCCACCTCGATGCTATCAGACCCCCAACCTCCCTCTATGTCATCTGCAATCCCAGACAGACAGCACTCAGCTACTACCTCTGGGCTGTTAACAGAGAGAAAATTGGGATTAGGGCGAGGAGAGATTTACCAGGATGTTACCCTTTGGGGACTGGGAGAGATTTACCAGGATGTTACCCTTTGGGGACTGGCAGACATTTACCAGGATGTTACCCTCAGACTGGGAGAGATTTACCAGGATGTTACCCTTTGGGGACTGGGAGAGATTTACCAGGATGTTACCCTGGGGCTGGGAGAGATTTACCAGGAAGTTACCCTTTGGGGCTGGGAGAGATTTACCAGGATGTTACCCTTTGGGGCTGGGAGAGATTTACCAGGATGTCACCCTTTGGGACTGGGAGAGATTTACCAGGATGTTACCCTTTGGGGCTGGGTGAGATTTACCAGGATGTTACCCTTTGGGACTGGGAGAGATTTACCAGGATGTTACCCTTTGGGTTGGGAGAGATTTATCAGGATGTTACCCTTTGGGGGCTGGGAGAGATTTACCAGGATGTTACCCTGGGACTGGGAGAGATTTACCAGGATGTTACCTTTGGGGCTGGGAGAGATTTACCAGGATGTTACCCTTTGGGGTTGGGAGAGATTTACCAGGATGTTACCCTTTGGGACAGGGAGAGATTTACCAAGATGTTACCCTTTGGGACAGGGAGAGTTTGACCAGGATGTTTCCCTTTGGGGCTGGGAGAGATTTACCAGGATGTTACCCTGGGACTGGGAGAGATTTACCAAGATGATACCCTTTGGGACTGGGAGAGATTTACCAGGATGTTACCCTTTGGGGTTGGGAGAGATTTACCAGGATGTTACCCTTTGGGACAGGGAGAGATTTACCAGGTTGTTACCCTTTGGGACAGGGAGAGATTGACCAGGATGTTACCCTTTGGGGCTGGGAGAGATTTACCAGGATGTTACCCTGGGACTGGGAGAGATTTACCAGGATGATACCCTTTGGGACTGGGAGAGATTTACCAGGATGTTACCCTTTGGGGCTGGGATAGATTTACCAGGATGTTACGCTTTAGGGCTGGGAGAGATTTACCAGGATGTTACCCTTTGGAGCTGGGAGAGATTTACCAGGATGTTACCCTTTGGAGCTGGGAGAGATTTACCAGGATGTTACCCTGGGACTGGGAGAGATTTACCAGGATATTACCCTTCGGGGCTGGGAGAGATTAACCAGGATGTTACCCTGGGACTGGGAGAGATTTACCAGGATGTTACCCTGGGGCTGGGAGAGATTTACCAGGATGTTACCCTTTGGGGCTGGGAGAGATTTACCAGGATGTTACCCTGGGGCTGGGAGAGATTTACCAGGATGTTACCCTTTGGGACTGGGAGAGATTTACCAGGATGTTACCCTTTGGGACTGGGAGAGATTAACCAGGATGTTACCCTTTGGGACTGGGAGAGATTTACCAGGATGTTACCCTTTGGGGCTGGGAGAGATTTACCAGGATGTTACCCTTTGGGGACTGGGAGAGATTTACCAGGATGTTACCCTTTGGGGCTGGGAGAGATTTACCAGGATGTTACCCTGGGACTGGGACAGATTTACCAGGATGTTACCCTGGGACTGGGAGAGAGTTAACAGGATGTTACCCTGGGGCAGGGAGAGATTTACCAGGATGTTACCCTTTGGGACTGGGAGAGTTTTACCAGGATGTTACCCTGGGACTGGGAGAGACTTACCAGGATGTTACCCTTGGGGGCTATGAGAGATTTAACAGGATGTTACCCTTTGGGGCTGGGAGAGATTTACCAGGATGTTACCCTGTGGGACTGGGAGAGATTTACCAGGATGTTACCCTTTGGGACTGGGAGAGATTTACCAGGATGTTACCCTTTGGGGACTGGGAGAGATTTACCAGGATGTTACCCTGGGGCAGGGAGAGATTTACCAGGATGTTGCACTTTGGGACTGGGAGAGTTTTACCAGGATGTTACCCTGGGACTGGGAGAGACTTACCAGGATGTTACCCTTGGGGGCTGTGAGAGATTTAACAGGATGATACCCTGGGACTGGGAGAGATTTACCAGGATGTTACCCTTTGGGGACTGGGAGAGATTTACCAGGATGTTACCCTTTGGGGACTGGGAGAGATTTACCAGGATGTTACCCTTTGGGGCTGGGAGAGTTTTACCAGGATGTTACCCTTTGGGGACTGGGAGAGATTTACCAGGATGTTACCCTGGGGCTGGGAGAGATTTACCAGGATGTTACCCTTTGGGGCTGGGAGAGATTTACCAGGATGTTACCCTTTGGGGCTGGGAGAGATTTACCAGGATGTTACCCTGGGGTTGGGAGAGATTTACCAGATGTTACCCTTTGGGACTGGGAGAGATTTACCAGGATGTTACCCTTTGGGGCTGGGAGAGATTTACCAGGATGTTACCCTTTGGGGACTGGGAGAGATTTACCAGGATGTTACCCTTTGGGGCTGGGAGAGATGTACCAGGATGTTACCCTTTGGAGCTGGGAGAGATTTACCAGGATGTTACCCTTTGGAGCTGGGAGAGATTTACCAGGGTGTTACCCTGGGACTGGGAGAGATTTACCAGGATATTACCCTTCGGGGCTGGGAGAGATTTACCAGGATGTTACCCTGGGACTGGGAGAGATTTACCAGGATGTTACCCTGGGACTGGGAGAGATTTACCAGGATGTTACCCTTTGGGGCTGGGAGAGATTTACCAGGATGTTACCCTTTGGGACTGGGAGAGATTTACCAGGAAGTTACCCTTTGGGACTGGGAGAGATTAACCAGGATGTTACCCTTTGGGACTGGGAGAGATTTACCAGGATGTTACCCTGGGAATGGGAGAGATTTACCAGGATGTTACCCTTTGGGGCTGGGAGAGATTTACCAGGATGTTACCCTTTGGGACTGGGAGAGATTTACCAGGATGTTACCCTGGGACTGGGAGAGATTTACCAGGATGTTACCGTGGGGCAGGGAGAGATTTACCAGGATGTTACACTTTGGGACTGGGAGAGTTTTACCAGGATGTTACCCTGGGACTGGGAGAGACTTACCAGGATGTTACCCTTGGGGGCTGTGAGAGATTTAACAGGATGTTACCCTGGGACTGGGAGAGATTTACCAGGATGTTACCCTTTGGGGACTGGGAGAGATTTACCAGGATGTTACCCTTTGGGGACTGGGAGAGATTTACCAGGATGTTACCCTTTGGGGCTGGGAGAGTTTTACCAGGATGTTACCCTTTGGGGACTGGGAGAGATTTACCAGGATGTTACCCTGGGGCTGGGAGAGATTTACCAGGATGTTACCCTTTGGGGACTGGGAGAGATTTACCAGGATGTTACCCTTTGGGGCTGGGAGAGATTTACCAGGATGTTACCCTTTGGGGCTGGGAGAGATTTACCAGGATGTTACCCTGGGGTTGGGAGAGATTTACCAGATGTTACCCTTTGGGACTGGGAGAGATTTACCAGGATGTTACCCTTTGGGGCTGGGAGAGATTTACCAGGATGTTACCCTTTGGGGACTGGGAGAGATTTACCAGGATGTTACCCTTTGGGGCTGGGAGAGATTTACCAGGATGTTACCCTGCGATTGGGAGAGATTTACCAGGATGTTCCCCTTTGGGACTGGGAGAGATTTACCAGGATGTTACCCTGGGACTGGGAGAGACTTACCAGGATGTTACCCTTGGGGGCTGTGAGAGATTTAACAGGATGTTACCCTTTGGGGCTGGGAGAGATTTACCAGGATGTTACCCTTTGGGACTGGGAGAGATTTACCAGAATGTTACCCTTTGGGACTGGGAGAGATTTACCAGGATGTTACCCTGGGACTGGGAGAGATTTACCAGGATGTTACCCTGGGGCAGGGAGAGATTCACCAGGATGTTACACTTTGGGACTGGGAGAGTTTTACCAGGATGTTACCCTGGGACTGGGAGAGACTTACCAGGATGTTACCCTTGGGGGCTGTGAGAGATTTAACAGGATGTTACCCTGGGACTGGTAGAGATTTACCAGGATGTTACCCTTTGGGGACTGGGAGAGATTTACCAGGATGTTACCCTTTGGGGACTGGGAGAGATTTACCAGGATGTTACCCTTTGGGGCTGGGAGAGTTTTACCAGGATGTTACCCTTTGGGGACTGGGAGAGATTTACCAGGATGTTACACTGGGACTGGGAGAGATTTACCAGGATGTTACCCTTTGGGGCTGGGAGAGATTTACCAGGATGTTACCCTTTGGGGCTGGGAGAGATTTACCAGGATGTTACCCTGGGGTTGGGAGAGATTTACCAGATGTTACCCTTTGGGACTGGGAGAGATTTACCAGGATGTTACCCTTTGGGGCTGGGAGAGATTTACCAGGATGTTACCCTTTGGGGACTGGGAGAGATTTACCAGGATGTTACCCTTTGGGGCTGGGAGAGATTTACCAGGATGTTACCCTGCGATTGGGAGAGATTTACCAGGATGTTCCCCTTTGGGACTGGGAGAGATTTACCAGGATGTTACCCTGGGACTGGGAGAGACTTACCAGGATGTTACCCTTGGGGGCTGTGAGAGATTTAACAGGATGTTACCCTTTGGGGCTGGGAGAGATTTACCAGGATGTTACCCTTTGGGACTGGGAGAGATTTACCAGAATGTTACCCTTTGGGACTGGGAGAGATTTACCAGGATGTTACCCAGGGACTGGGAGAGATTTACCAGGATGTTACCCTGGGGCAGGGAGAGATTTACCAGGATGTTACACTTTGGGACTGGGAGAGTTTTACCAGGATGTTACCCTGGGACTGGGAGAGACTTACCAGGATGTTACCCTTGGGGGCTGTGAGAGATTTAACAGGATGTTACCCTGGGACTGGGAGAGATTTACCAGGATGTTACCCTTTGGGGACTGGGAGAGATTTACCAGGATGTTACCCTTTGGGGACTGGGAGAGATTTACCAGGATGTTACCCTTTGGCGCTGGGAGAGTTTTACCAGGATGTTACCCTTTGGGGACTGGGAGAGATTTACCAGGATGTTACCCTTTGGGGACTGGGAGAGAGTTACCAGGATGTTACCCTTTGGGGCTGGGAGAGATTTACCAGGATGTTACCCTGCGATTGGGAGAGATTTACCAGGATGTTACCCTTTGGGACTGGGAGAGATTTACCAGGATGTTACCCTTTGGGACTGGGAGAGATTTACCAGGTTGTTACCCTGGGGCTGGGAGAGATTTACCAGGATGTTAGCCTTTGGGGACTTGCAGAGATTTACCAGGATGTTATCCTTTGGGGCTCGGTGAGATTTACCAGGATGTTACCCTTTGGGGCTGGGAGCGATTTGCCAGGATGTTACCCTGCGATTGGGAGAGATTTACCAGGATGTTACCCTTTGGGACTGGCAGAGATTTACCAGGATGTTATCCTTTGGGGCTGGGAGAGATTTAGCAGGATGTTACTCTTTGGGGCTGGGAGAGATTTACCAGGATGTTACCCTTTGGGGCTGGGAGAGATTTACCAGGATGTTACCCTGGGGTTGGGAGAGATTTACTACGATGTTACCCTTTGGGGCTGGGAGAGATTTACCAGGATGTTACCCTGGGACGGGGAGAGATTTACCAGGATGTTACCCTGGGGCTGGGAGAGATTTACCAGGATGTTACCTTTTGGGGACTGGGAGAGAGTTACCAGGATGTTACCCTTTGGGGCTGGGAGAGATTTACCAGGATGTTACCCTGCGATTGGGAGAGATTTACCAGGATGTTACCCTTTGGGACTGGGAGAGATTTACCAGGATGTTACCCTTTGGGACTGGGAGAGATTTACCAGGTTGTTACCCTGGGTCTGGGAGAGATTTACCAGGATGATACCCTTTGGGGACTGGGAGAGATTTACCAGGAAGTTACACATTAGGGACTGGGAGAGATTTACCAGGATGTTACCCTTTGGGACTGGGAGAGATTTACCAGGATGTTACCCTTTGGGACTGGGAGAGATTTACCAGGAAGTTACACATTGGGGACTGGGAGAGATTTACCAGGATGTTACCCTTTGGGGACTGGTAGAGATTTACCAGGATGTTATCCTTTGGGGCTGGGAGAGATTTAGCAGGATGTTACTCTTTGGGGCTGGGAGAGATTTACCAGGATGTTACCCTTTGGGGCTGGGAGAGATTTACCAGGATGTTAACCTGGGGTTGGGAGAGATTTACTACGATGTTACCCTTTGGGGCTGGGAGAGATTTACCAGGATGTTACCCTGGGACTGGGAGAGATTTACCAGGATGTTACCCTGGGGCTGGGAGAGATTTACCAGGATGTTACCCTTTGGGGACTGGGAGAGATTTACCAGGATGTTACCCTTTGGGGCTGGGAGAGATTTACCAGGATGTTACCCTGCGATTGGGAGAGATTTACCAGGATGTTACCCTTTGGGACTGGGAGAGATTTACCAGGATGTTACCCTTTGGGGCTGGGAGAGATTTACCAGGATGTTACCCTTTGGGGCTGGGAGAGATTTACCAGGATGTGACCCTTTGGGACTGGGAGAGATTTACCAGGTTGTTACCCTGGGACTGGGAGAGATTTACCAGGATGATACCCTGGGACTGGGAGAGATTTACCAGGATGTTACCCTTTGGGGACTGGGAGAGATTTACCAGGAAGTTACACATTGGGGACTGGGAGAGATTTACCAGGATGTTACCCTTTGGGACTGGGAGAGATTTACCAGGATGTTACCCTTTGGGACTGGGAGAGATTTACCAGGAAGTTACACATTGGGGACTGGGAGAGATTTACCAGGATGTTACCCTTTGGGACTGGGAGAGATTTACCAGGATGTTACGCTGGGGCTGGGAGAGATTTACCAGGATGTTACCCTTTGGGGCTGGGAGAGATTTACCAGGAGGTTACCCTTTGGGACTGGGAGAGATTTACCAGGATGTTACCCTTTGGGAACTGGGAGAGATTTACCAGGATGTTACCCTGCGATTGGGAGAGATTTACCAGGATGTTCCCCTTTGGGACTGGGAGAGATTTACCAGGATGTTACCCTGGGACTGGGAGAGATTTATCAGGATGTTACCCTTTGGGACTGGGAGAGATTTATCAGGATGTTACCCTTTGGGACTGGGAGAGATTTACCAGGATGTTACCCTTTGGGGCTGGGAGAGATTTACCAGAATGTTACCCTGGGACTGGGAGAGATTTACCAGGATGTTACCCTTTGGGACTGGGAGAGATTTACCAGGATGTTACCCTGGGGCTGGGAGAGATTTACCAGGATGTTACCCTTTGGGGCTGGGAGAGATTTACCAGGATGTTACCCTGCGATTGGGAGAGATTTACCAGGATGTTACCCTTTGGGACTGGGAGAGATTTACCAGGATGTTACCCTTTGGGACTGGGAGAGATTTACCAGGTTGTTACCCTGGGGCTGGGAGAGATTTACCAGGATGTTAGCCTTTGGGGACTTGCAGAGATTTACCAGGATGTTATCCTTTGGGGCTCGGTGAGATTTACCAGGATGTTACCCTTTGGGGCTGGGAGCGATTTGCCAGGATGTTACCCTGCGATTGGGAGAGATTTACCAGGATGTTACCCTTTGGGACTGGCAGAGATTTACCAGGATGTTATCCTTTGGGGCTGGGAGAGATTTAGCAGGATGTTACTCTTTGGGGCTGGGAGAGATTTACCAGGATGTTACCCTTTGGGGCTGGGAGAGATTTACCAGGATGTTACCCTGGGGTTGGGAGAGATTTACTACGATGTTACCCTTTGGGGCTGGGAGAGATTTACCAGGATGTTACCCTGGGACTTGGAGAGATTTACCAGGATGTTACCCTGGGGCTGGGAGAGATTTACCAGGATGTTACCTTTTGGGGACTGGGAGAGAGTTACCAGGATGTTACCCTTTGGGGCTGGGAGAGATTTACCAGGATGTTACCCTGCGATTGGGAGAGATTTACCAGGATGTTACCCTTTGGGACTGGGAGAGATTTACCAGGATGTTACCCTTTGGGACTGGGAGAGATTTACCAGGTTGTTACCCTGGGTCTGGGAGAGATTTACCAGGATGATACCCTTTGGGGACTGGGAGAGATTTACCAGGAAGTTACACATTAGGGACTGGGAGAGATTTACCAGGATGTTACCTTTTGGGACTGGGAGAGATTTACCAGGATGTTACCCTTTGGGACTGGGAGAGATTTACCAGGAAGTTACACATTGGGGACTGGGAGAGATTTACCAGGATGTTACCCTTTGGGGACTGGTAGAGATTTACCAGGATGTTATCCTTTGGGGCTGGGAGAGATTTAGCAGGATGTTACTCTTTGGGGCTGGGAGAGATTTACCAGGATGTTACCCTTTGGGGCTGGGAGAGATTTACCAGGATGTTAACCTGGGGTTGGGAGAGATTTACTACGATGTTACCCTTTGGGGCTGGGAGAGATTTACCAGGATGTTACCCTGGGACTGGGAGAGATTTACCAGGATGTTACCCTGGGGCTGGGAGAGATTTACCAGGATGTTACCCTTTGGGGACTGGGAGAGATTTACCAGGATGTTACCCTTTGGGGCTGGGAGAGATTTACCAGGATGTTACCCTGCGATTGGGAGAGATTTACCAGGATGTTACCCTTTGGGACTGGGAGAGATTTACCAGGATGTTACCCTTTGGGGCTGGGAGAGATTTACCAGGATGTTACCCTTTGGGGCTGGGAGAGATTTACCAGGATGTGACCCTTTGGGACTGGGAGAGATTTACCAGGTTGTTACCCTGGGACTGGGAGAGATTTACCAGGATGATACCCTGGGACTGGGAGAGATTTACCAGGATGTTACCCTTTGGGGACTGGGAGAGATTTACCAGGAAGTTACACATTGGGGACTGGGAGAGATTTACCAGGATGTTACCCTTTGGGACTGGGAGAGATTTACCAGGATGTTACCCTTTGGGACTGGGAGAGATTTACCAGGAAGTTACACATTGGGGACTGGGAGAGATTTACCAGGATGTTACCCTTTGGGACTGGGAGAGATTTACCAGGATGTTACGCTGGGGCTGGGAGAGATTTACCAGGATGTTACCCTTTGGGGCTGGGAGAGATTTACCAGGATGTTACCCTTTGGGACTGGGAGAGATTTACCAGGATGTTACCCTTTGGGAACTGGGAGAGATTTACCAGGATGTTACCCTTTGGGACTGGGAGAGATTTACCAGGATGTTACCCTTTGGGACTGGGAGAGATTTACCAGGTTGTTACCCTGGGGCTGGGAGAGATTTACCAGGATGTTAGCCTTTGGGGACTTGCAGAGATTTACCAGGATGTTATCCTTTGGGGCTCGGTGAGATTTACCAGGATGTTACCCTTTGGGGCTGGGAGCGATTTGCCAGGATGTTACCCTGGGACTGGGAGAGATTTACCAGGATGTTACCCTTTGGGACTGGGAGAGATTTACCAGGATGTTACCCTGGGACTGGGAGAGATTTATCAGGATGTTACCCTTTGGGACTGGGAGAGATTTATCAGGATGTTACCCTTTGGGACTGGGAGAGATTTACCAGGATGTTACCCTTTGGGGCTGGGAGAGATTTACCAGAATGTTACCCTGGGACTGGGAGAGATTTACCAGGATGTTACCCTTTGGGACTGGGAGAGATTTACCAGGATGTTACCCTGGGGCTGGGAGAGATTTACCAGGATGTTACCCTTTGGGGCTGGGAGAGATTTACCAGGATGTTACCCTGCGATTGGGAGAGATTTACCAGGATGTTACCCTTTGGGACTGGGAGAGATTTACCAGGATGTTACCCTTTGGGACTGGGAGAGATTTACCAGGTTGTTACCCTGGGGCTGGGAGAGATTTACCAGGATGTTAGCCTTTGGGGACTTGCAGAGATTTACCAGGATGTTATCCTTTGGGGCTCGGTGAGATTTACCAGGATGTTAACCTTTGGGGCTGGGAGCGATTTGCCAGGATGTTACCCTGCGATTGGGAGAGATTTACCAGGATGTTACCCTTTGGGACTGGCAGAGATTTACCAGGATGTTATCCTTTGGGGCTGGGAGAGATTTAGCAGGATGTTACTCTTTGGGGCTGGGAGAGATTTACCAGGATGTTACCCTTTGGGGCTGGGAGAGATTTACCAGGATGTTACCCTGGGGTTGGGAGAGATTTACTACGATGTTACCCTTTGGGGCTGGGAGAGATTTACCAGGATGTTACCCTGGGACTTGGAGAGATTTACCAGGATGTTACCCTGGGGCTGGGAGAGATTTACCAGGATGTTACCTTTTGGGGACTGGGAGAGAGTTACCAGGATGTTACCCTTTGGGGCTGGGAGAGATTTACCAGGATGTTACCCTGCGATTGGGAGAGATTTACCAGGATGTTACCCTTTGGGACTGGGAGAGATTTACCAGGATGTTACCCTTTGGGACTGGGAGAGATTTACCAGGTTGTTACCCTGGGTCTGGGAGAGATTTACCAGGATGATACCCTTTGGGGACTGGGAGAGATTTACCAGGAAGTTACACATTAGGGACTGGGAGAGATTTACCAGGATGTTACCTTTTGGGACTGGGAGAGATTTACCAGGATGTTACCCTTTGGGACTGGGAGAGATTTACCAGGAAGTTACACATTGGGGACTGGGAGAGATTTACCAGGATGTTACCCTTTGGGGACTGGTAGAGATTTACCAGGATGTTATCCTTTGGGGCTGGGAGAGATTTAGCAGGATGTTACTCTTTGGGGCTGGGAGAGATTTACCAGGATGTTACCCTTTGGGGCTGGGAGAGATTTACCAGGATGTTAACCTGGGGTTGGGAGAGATTTACTACGATGTTACCCTTTGGGGCTGGGAGAGATTTACCAGGATGTTACCCTGGGACTGGGAGAGATTTACCAGGATGTTACCCTGGGGCTGGGAGAGATTTACCAGGATGTTACCCTTTGGGGACTGGGAGAGATTTACCAGGATGTTACCCTTTGGGGCTGGGAGAGATTTACCAGGATGTTACCCTGCGATTGGGAGAGATTTACCAGGATGTTACCCTTTGGGACTGGGAGAGATTTACCAGGATGTTACCCTTTGGGGCTGGGAGAGATTTACCAGGATGTTACCCTTTGGGGCTGGGAGAGATTTACCAGGATGTTACCCTTTGGGACTGGGAGAGATTTACCAGGTTGTTACCCTGGGACTGGGAGAGATTTACCAGGATGATACCCTGGGACTGGGAGAGATTTACCAGGATGTTACCCTTTGGGGACTGGGAGAGATTTACCAGGAAGTTACACATTGGGGACTGGGAGAGATTTACCAGGATGTTACCCTTTGGGACTGGGAGAGATTTACCAGGATGTTACCCTTTGGGACTGGGAGAGATTTACCAGGAAGTTACACATTGGGGACTGGGAGAGATTTACCAGGATGTTACCCTTTGGGACTGGGAGAGATTTACCAGGATGTTACGCTGGGGCTGGGAGAGATTTACCAGGATGTTACCCTTTGGGGCTGGGAGAGATTTACCAGGATGTTACCCTTTGGGACTGGGAGAGATTTACCAGGATGTTACCCTTTGGGAACTGGGAGAGATTTACCAGGATGTTACCCTTTGGGACTGGGAGAGATTTACCAGGATGTTACCCTTTGGGACTGGGAGAGATTTACCAGGAGGTTACATATTGGGGACTGGGAGAGATTTACCAGGATGTTACCCTTTGGGACTGGGAGAGATTTACCAGGATGTTCCCCTTTGGGACTGGGAGAGATTTATCAGGATGTTACCCGGGGGCTGGGAGAGATTTACCAGGATGTTACCCTTTAGGGCTGGGATAGATTTACCAGGATGTTACCCTGGGGCTGGGAGAGATTTACAAGGATGATACCCTTTGGGGCTGGGAGAGATTTACCAGGATGTTACGCTGGGGCTGGGAGAGATTTACCAGGATGTTACCCTTTGGGGACTGGGAGAGATTTACCAGGATGTTACCCTGGGACTGGGAGAGATTTACCAGGATGTTACCCTTTGGGGACTGGCAGAGATTTACCAGGATGTTACCCTGGGACTGGGAGAGATTAACCAGGATGTTACCCTTTGGGGCTGGGAGAGATTTACCAGGATGTTACCCTTGGGCTGGGAGAGATTTACCAGGATGTTACCGAGGGGCTGGGAGAGATTTACCAGGATGTTACCATGGGACTGCGAGAGATTTACAAGGATGATACCCTTTGGGACTGGGAGAGATTTCCCAGGATGTTACCCTGGGACTGGGAGAGATTTACCAGGATGTTACCCTTTGGGGCTTGGGAGAGATTTACCAGGATGTTACCCTGGGACTGGGAGAGATTTACCAGGATGTTACCCTTTGGGACTGGGAGAGATTTCCCAGGATGTTACCCTGGGACTGGGAGAGATTTACCAGGATGTTACCCTTTGGGGCTTGGAGTGATTTACCAGGATGTTACCCTGGGACTGGGAGAGATTAACCAGGATGTTACCCTTTGATGCTGGGAGAGATTTACCAGGATGTTACCCTGGGACTGGCAGAGATTTACCAGGATGTTATCCTTTGGGGCTCGGAGAGATTTACCAGGATGTTACCCTTTGGGGCTGGGAACGATTTACCAGGATGTTACCCTGCGATTGGGAGAGATTTACCAGGATGTTACCCTTTGGGACTGGGAGAGATTTAGCAGGATGTTACCCTTTGGGGACTGGCAGAGATTTACCAGGATGTTATCCTTTGGGGCTGGGAGAGATTTAGCAGGATGTTACTCTTTGGGGCTGGGAGAGATTTACCAGGATGTTACCCTTTGGGGCTGGGAGAGATTTACCAGGATGTTACCCTGGGGTTGGGAGAGATTTACTACGATGTTACCCTTTGGGGCTGGGAGAGATTTACCAGGATGTTACCCTGGGACTGGGAGAGATTTACCAGGATGTTACCCTGGGGCTGGGAGAGATTTACCAGGATGTTACCCTTTGGGGACTGGGAGAGATTTACCAGGATGTTACCCTTTGGGGCTGGGAGAGATTTACCAGGATGTTACCCTTTGGGGCTGGGAGAGATTTACCAGGATGTTAACCTGGGGTTGGGAGAGATTTACTACGATGTTACCCTTTGGGGTTGGGAGAGATCTACCAGGATGTTACCCTTTGGGGACTGGGAGAGATTTACCAGGATGTTACCCTTTGGGACTGGGAGAGATTTACCAGGATGTTCCCCTTTGGGACTGGGAGAGATTTATCAGGATGTTACCCAGGGGCTGGGAGAGATTTACCAGGATGTTACCCTTTGGGACTGGGATAGATTTTCCAGGATGTTACCCTGGGGCTGGGAGAGATTTACAAGGATGATACCCTTTGGGGCTGGGAGAGATTTACCAGGATGTTACCCGTTGGGGCTGGGAGAGATTTACCAGGATGTTACCCTTTGGGACTGGGAGAGATTTACCAGGTTGTTACACTGGGACTGGGAGAGATTTACCAGGATGATACCCTGGGACTGGGAGAGATTTACCAGGGTGTTACCCTTTGGGACTGGGAGAGATTTACCAGGTTGTTACACTGGGACTGGGAGAGATTTACCAGGATGATACCCTGGGATTGGGAGAGATTTACCAGGGTGTTACCCTTTGGGGACTGGGAGAGATTTACCAGGAAGTTACACATTGGGGACTGGGAGAGATTTACCAGGATGTTACCCTTTGGGGCTGGGAGAGATTTACCAGGATGTTACCCTTTGGGACTGGGAGAGATTTACCAAGAAGTTACACACTGGGGACTGGGAGAGATTTACCAGGATGTTACCCTGGGACTGGGAGAGATTTACCAGGATGTTACCCTGGGGCTGGGAGAGATTTACCAGGATGTTACCCTTTGGGGACGGGCAGAGATTTAACAGGATGTTACCCTTTGGGGCTGGGAGAGATTTACCAGGAGGTTACCCTGCGATTGGGAGAGATTTACCAGGATGTTACCCTTTGGGACTGGGAGAGATTTACCAAGATGTTACCCTTTGGGGCTGGGAGAGATTTACCAGGATGTTACCCTTTGGGACTGGGAGAGATTTACCAGGTTGTTACCCTGGGACTGGGAGAGATTTACCAGGATGATACCCTGGGACTGGGAGAGATTTACCAGGGTGTTACCCTTTGGGGACTGGGAGAGATTTACCAGGAAGTTACACATTGGGGACTGGGAGAGATTTACCAGGAAGTTACACATTGGGGACTGGGAGAGATTTACCAGGATGTTACCCTTTGGGACTGGGAGAGATTTACCAGGATGTTACCCTTTGGGACTGGGAGAGATTTACCAGGAAGTTACACATTGGGGACTGGGAGAGATTTATCAGGATGTTACCCTTTGGGGCTGGGAGAGATTTACCAGGATGTTCCCCTTTGGGACTGGGAGAGATTTATCAGGATGTTACCCTTTGGGATTGGGAGAGATTTACCAGGATGTTACCCTTTGGGGCTGGGAGAGATTTACCAGGATGTTACCCTGGGACTGGGAGAGATTTACCAGGATGTTACCCTTTGGGACTGGGAGAGATTTACCAGGATGTTACCCTGGGGCTGGGAGAGATTTACCAGGATGTTACCCAGGGGCTGGGAGAGATTTACCAGGATGTTACCATGGGACTGGGAGAGATTTACCAGGATGTTACCCTTTCAGACTGGGAGAGATTTACCAGGATGTTACCCTTTGGGGCTGGGAGAGATTTACCAGGATGTTACCCAGGGACTGGGAGAGATTAACCAGGATGTTACCTTTTGGGGCTGGCAGAGATTTACCAGGATGTTACCCTTTGGGGACTGGGATAGATTTACCAGGATGTTACCCTGGGGCTGGGAGAGATTTACAAGGATGATACCCTTTGGGGCTGGGAGAGATTTACCAGGATGTTAAGCTGGGGCTGGGAGAGATTTACCAGGATGTTACCCTTTGGGGCTGGGAGAGATTTACCAGGATGTTACCCTTTGGGGACTGGGAGAGATTTACCAGGAAGTTACACATTGGGGACTGGGAGAGATTTACCAGGAAGTTACACATTGGGGACTGGGAGAGATTTACCAGGATGTTACCCTTTGGGACTGGGAGAGATTTACCAGGATGTTACCCTTTGGGACTGGGAGAGATTTACCAGGAAGTTACACATTGGGGACTGGGAGAGATTTATCAGGATGTTACCCTTTGGGGCTGGGAGAGATTTACCAGGATGTTCCCCTTTGGGACTGGGAGAGATTTATCAGGATGTTACCCAGGGGCTGGGAGAGATTTACCAGGATGTTACCCTGGGGCTGGGATAGATTTACAAGGATGATACCCTTTGGGGCTGGGAGAGATTTACCAGGATGTTGCGCTGGGGCTGGGAGAGATTTACCAGGATGTTACCCTTTGGGGACTGGGAGAGATTTACCAGGATGTTACCCTGGGACTGGGAGAGATTTACCAGGATGTTACCCTTTGGGGTGGGAGAGATTTACCAGGATGTTACCCTGGGACTGGGAGAGATTAACCAGGATGTTACCCTTTGGGGCTGGAAGAGATTTACCAGGATGTTACCCTGGGACTTGGAGTGATTTACCAGGATGTTACCCTGGGGCTGGGAGAGATTTACCAGGATGTTACCCTTTGGGGAATGGCAGAGATTTACCAGGATGTTACCCTTTGGGGCTGGGAGAGATTTACCAGGATGTTACCCTGCGATTGGGAGAGATTTACCAGGATGTTACCCTTTGGGACTGGGAGAGATTTACCAGGATGTTACCCTTTGGCGCTGGGAGAGATTTACCAGGATGTTACCCTTTGGGGCTGGGAGAGATTTACCAGGATGTTAACCTGGGGTTGGGAGAGATTTACTACGATGTTACCCTTTGGGGCTGGGAGAGATTTACCAGGATGTTACCCTGGGACTGGGAGAGATTTACCAGGATGTTAACCTTTGGGGCTGGGAGAGATTTAGCAGGATGTTACTCTTTGGGGCTGGGAGAGATTTACCAGGATGTTACCCTTTGGGGACTGGCAGAAATTTACCAGGATGTTACCCTTTGGGACTGGGAGAGATTTAGCAGGATGTTACTCTTTGGGGCTGGGAGAGATTTACCAGGATGTTACCCTTTGGGGCTGGGAGAGATTTACTAGGATGTTAACCTGGGGTTGGGAGAGATTTACTACGATGTTACCCTTTGGGGCTGGGAGAGATTTACCAGGATGTTACCCTGGGACTGGGAGAGATTTACCAGGATGTTACCCTGGGGCTGGGAGAGATTTACCAGGATGTTACCCTTTGGGGACTGGGAGAGATTTACCAGGATGTTACCCTTTGGGGCTGGGAGAGATTTACCAGGATGGTACCCTGCGGTTGGGAGAGATTTACCAGGATGTTACCCTTTGGGACTGCGAGAGATTTACCAGGATGTTACCCTTTGGGGCTGGGAGAGATTTATCAGGATGTTACCCTTTGGGACTGGGAGAGATTTACCAGGTTGTTACCCTGGGACTGGGAGAGATTTACCAGGATGATACCCTGGGACTGGGAGAGATTTACCAGGGTGTTACCCTTTGGGGACTGGGAGAGATTTACCAGGAAGTTACACATTGTGGACTGGGAGAGATTTACCAGGATGTTACCCTGGGACTGGGAGAGATTTACCAGGATGTTACCCTTTGGGACTGGGAGAGATTTACCAGGATGTTACCCTTTGGGGCTGGGAGAGATTTACCAGGAAGTTACACATTGGGGACTGGGAGAGATTTATCAGGATGTTACCCTTTGGGACTGGGAGAGATTTATCAGGATGTTACCCTTTGGGACTGGGAGAGATTTACCAGGATGTTACCCTTTGGGGCTGGGAGAGATTTACCAGGATGTTACCCTGGGACTGGGAGAGATTTACCAGGATGTTACCCTTTGGGACTGGGAGAGATTTACCAGGATGTTACCCTGGGGCTGGGAGAGATTTACCAGGATGTTACCCTTTGGGGCTGGGAGAGATTTACCAGGATGTTACCCTGGGACTGGGAGAGATTTACCAGGATGTTAACCTGGGGCTGGGAGAGATTTACCAGGATGTTACCCAGGGGCTGGGAGAGATTTACCAGGATGTTACCCTTTGGGGACTGGGAGAGATTTACCAGGATGTTACCCTTTGAGACTGGGAGAGATTTACCAGGATGTTACCCAGGGACTGGGAGAGATTAACCAGGATGTTACCCTTTGGGGCTGGCAGAGATTTACCAGGATGTTACCCTGGGACTTGGAGAGATTTTCCAGGATGTTACCCTGGGGCTGGGAGAGATTTACCATGATGTTACCCTTTGGGGCTGTGAGAGATTTACCAGGATGTTACGCTGGGACTGGGAGAGATTTACCAGGATGTTACCCTGGGGCTGGGAGAGATTTACCAGGATGTTACCCTTTGGGGACTGGGAGAGATTTACCAGGATGTTATCCTTTGGGGCTAGGAGAGATTTACCAGGATGTTACCCTTTGGGGCTGGGAGAGATTTCCCAGGATGTTACCCTTGGGCTGGGAGAGATTTACCAGGATGTTACCCAGGGGCTGGGAGAGATTTACCAGGATGTTACCCTTTGGGGCTGGGATAGATTTACCAGGATGTTACCCTGGGGCTGGGAGAGATTTACAAGGATGATACCCTTTGGGGCTGGGAGAGATTTACCAGGATGTTAAGCTGGGGCTGGGAGAGATTTACCAGGATGTTACCCTTTGGGGCTGGGAGAGATTTACCAGGATGTTACCCTTTGGGGACTGGGAGAGATTTACCAGGAAGTTACACATTGGGGACTGGGAGAGATTTACCAGGATGTTACCCTTTGGGACTGGGAGAGATTTACCAGGATGTTACCCTTTGGGACTGGGAGAGATTTACCAGGAAGTTACACATTGGGGACTGGGAGAGATTTATCAGGATGTTACCCTTTGGGGCTGGGAGAGATTTACCAGGATGTTCCCCTTTGGGACTGGGAGAGATTTATCAGGATGTTACCCAGGGGCTGGGAGAGATTTACCAGGATGTTACCCTTTGGGGCTGGGATAGATTTACCAGGATGTTACCCTGGGGCTGGGAGAGATTTACAAGGATGATACCCTTTGGGGCTGGGAGAGATTTACCAGGATGTTACCCAGGGGCTGGGAGAGATTTACAAGGATGATACCCTTTGGGGTTGGGAGAGATTTACCAGGATGTTACCCTTTGGGGACTGGGAGAGATTTACCAGGATGTTACCCTGGGACTGGGAGAGATTTACCAGGATGTTACCCTTTGGGGCTGGGATAGATTTACCAGGATGTTATCCTGGGACTGGGAGAGATTAACCAGGATGTTACCCTTTGGGGCTGGGAGAGATTTACCAGGATGTTACCCTGGGGCTGGGAGAGATTTACCAGGATGTTACCCTTTGGGGACTGGCAGAGATTTACCAGGATGTTACCCTTTGGGACTGGGAGAGATTTACCAGGATGTTACCCTGGGACTGCGAGAGATTTACCAGGATGTTACCCTGGGGCTGGGAGAGATTTACCAGGATGTTACCCTGGGGCTGGGAGAGATTTACCAGGATGTTACCCTTTGGGACTGGGAGAGATTTACCAGGATGTTACCCTTTGGGGACTGGGAGAGATTTACCAGGATGTTATCCTTTGGGGCTGGGAGAGATTTACCAGGATGTTACCCTTTGGGGCTGGGAGAGATTTACCAGGATGTTACCCTTGGGCTGGGAGAGATTTACCAGGATGTTACCCAGGGGCTGGGAGAGATTTACCAGGATGTTACCATGGGACTGCGAGAGATTTACCAGGATGTTACCCTGGGGCTGGGAGAGATTTACAAGGATGATACCCTTTGGGGCTGGGAGAGATTTACCAGGATGTTACGCTGGGGCTGGGAGAGATTTACCAGGATGTTACCCTTTGGGGACTGGGAGAGATTTACCAGGATGTTACCCTTTGGGGTTGGGAGAGATTTACCAGGATGTTACCCTTTGGGGCTGGGAGAGATTTACCAGGATGTTACCCTGGGGCTGGGATAGATTTACAAGGATGATACCCTTTGGGGCTGGGAGAGATTTACCAGGATGTTGCGCTGGGGCTGGGAGAGATTTACCAGGATGTTACCCTTTGGGGACTGGGAGAGATTTACCAGGATGTTACCCTGGGACTGGGAGAGATTTACCAGGATGTTACCCTTTGGGGTGGGAGAGATTTACCAGGATGTTACCCTGGGACTGGGAGAGATTAACCAGGATGTTACCCTTTGGGGCTGGAAGAGATTTACCAGGATGTTACCCTGGGACTTGGAGTGATTTACCAGGATGTTACCCTGGGGCTGGGAGAGATTTACCAGGATGTTACCCTTTGGGGAATGGCAGAGATTTACCAGGATGTTACCCTTTGGGGCTGGGAGAGATTTACCAGGATGTTACCCTGCGATTGGGAGAGATTTACCAGGATGTTACCCTTTGGGACTGGGAGAGATTTACCAGGATGTTACCCTTTGGCGCTGGGAGAGATTTACCAGGATGTTACCCTTTGGGGCTGGGAGAGATTTACCAGGATGTTAACCTGGGGTTGGGAGAGATTTACTACGATGTTACCCTTTGGGGCTGGGAGAGATTTACCAGGATGTTACCCTGGGACTGGGAGAGATTTACCAGGATGTTAACCTTTGGGGCTGGGAGAGATTTAGCAGGATGTTACTCTTTGGGGCTGGGAGAGATTTACCAGGATGTTACCCTTTGGGGACTGGCAGAAATTTACCAGGATGTTACCCTTTGGGACTGGGAGAGATTTAGCAGGATGTTACTCTTTGGGGCTGGGAGAGATTTACCAGGATGTTACCCTTTGGGGCTGGGAGAGATTTACTAGGATGTTAACCTGGGGTTGGGAGAGATTTACTACGATGTTACCCTTTGGGGCTGGGAGAGATTTACCAGGATGTTACCCTGGGACTGGGAGAGATTTACCAGGTTGTTACCCTGGGACTGGGAGAGATTTACCAGGATGATACCCTGGGACTGGGTGAGATTTACCAGGGTGTTACCCTTTGGGGACTGGGAGAGATTTACCAGCATGTTACCCTTTGGGACTGGGAGAGATTTACCAGGATGTTACCCTGGGACTGGGAGAGATTTACCAGGATGTTACCCTGGGGCAGGGAGAGATTCACCAGGATGTTACCCTTTGGGGCTGGGAGAGATTTACCAGGATGTTACCCTGGGACTGGGAGAGATTTACCAGGATGTTACCCTGGGGCTGGGAGAGATTTACCAGGATGTTACCCAGGGGCTGGGAGACATTTACCAGGATGTTACCCTTTGGGGACTGGGAGAGATTTACCAGGATGTTACCCTGGGACTGGGAGAGATTTACCAGGATGTTACCCTGGGTCTGGGAGAGATTTACCAGGATGTTACCCTTTGGGGCTGGGAGAGATTTACCAGGATGTTACCCTTTGGGGCTGGGAGAGATTTACCAGGATGTTACCCTTTGGGGACTGGGAGAGATTTACCAGGATGATACCCTGGGACTGGGAGAGATTTACCAGGATGTTACCCTTTGGGGACTGGGAGAGATTTACCAGGAAGTTACACATTGGGGACTGGGAGAGATTTACCAGGATGTTACCCTTTGGGGCTGGGAGAGATTTACAAGGATGTTAACCTGGGGTTGGGAGAGATTTACTACGATGTTACCCTTTGGGGCTGGGAGAGATTTACCAGGATGTTACCCTGGGGCTGGGAGAGATTTACCAGGATGTTACCCTTTGGGGACTGGGAGAGATTTACCAGGATGTTACCCTTTGGGGCTGGGAGAGATTTACCAGGATGTTACCCTTTGGGCCTGGGAGAGATTTACCAGGATGTTACCCTTTGGGGACTGGGAGAGATTTACCAGGAAGTTACACATTGGGGACTGGGAGAGATTTACCAGGATGTTACCCTTTGGGACTGGGAGAGATTTACCAGGATGTTACCCTTTGGGACTGGGAGAGATTTACCAGGAAGTTACACATTGGGGACTGGGAGAGATTTACCAGGATGTTACCCTTTGGGGACTGGCAGAGATTTACCAGGATGTTATCCTTTGGGGCTGGGAGAGATTTACCAGGATGTTAACCTGGGGTTGGGAGAGATTTACCAGGATGATACCCTGGGACTGGGAGAGATTTACCAGGATGTTACCCTGGGGCTGGGAGAGATTTACCAGGATGTTACCCTTTGGGGACTGGGAGAGATTTACCAGGATGTTACCCTTTGGGGCTGGGAGAGATTTACCAGGATGTTACCCTTTGGGACTGGGAGAGATTTACCAGGATGTTACCCTTTGGGACTGGGAGAGATTTACCAGGATGTTACCCTTTGGGACTGGGAGAGATTTACCAGGAAGTTACACATTGGGGACTGGGAGAGATTTACCAGGA
>NW_027310516.1:35000-69892 GCF_047496795.1 Chiloscyllium punctatum
CTGTAACCCCCTACACCCCCTCCCTATCTCTGTAACCCCCCTACACCCCCTCCCTATCTCTGTAACCCCCTACACCCCCTCCCTATCTCTGTAACCCCCCTAAACCCCCTCCCTATCTCTGTAACCCCCTACAACCCCTCCCTATCTCTGTAAACCCCCTACACCCCCTCCCTATCTCTGTAACCCCCTACACCACCTCCCTGTCTCTGTAACCCCCCTACACCCCCTCCCTATCTCTGTACCCCCCTTACACCCCCTCCCTGTCTCTGTAACCCCCCTCCACCCCCTCCCTATCTCTGTAACCCCCCCACACCCCCTCCCTATCTCTGTTAACCCCCTACACCCCCTCCCTGTCTCTGTAACCCCCCTACGTCACCTCCCTGTCTCTGTAACCCCCTACACCCCCTCCCTGTCTCTGTAAACCCCCTACACCCCCTCCCTATCTCTGTAACCCCCCCTACACCCCCTCCCTATCTCTGTAACCCCCCTACACCCCCTCCCTGTCTCTCTAACCCCCCCTACACCCCCTCCCTCTCTCTGTAACCCCCTACACCCCCTCCCTATCTCTGTAACCCCCCGACACCCCCTCCCTATCTCTGTAACCCCCCTACACCCCCTCCTTTTCTCTGTAACCCCCCAACACCCCCTCCCCATCTCTGTAACCCCCCTACACCCCCTCCCTATCTCTGTAACCCCCCTACACCCCCTCCCTATCTCCGTAACCCCCCGACACTCCCTCCCTGTCTCTGTAACCCCCCTACACCCCCTCCCTATCTCTGTAACCCCCCTACACCCCCTCGCTGTCTCTGTAACCCCCTACACCCCCTCCCTATCTCTGTAACCCCCCTACACCCCCTCCCTATCTCTGTAACACCCTACACCCCCTCCCTATCTCTGTAACCCCCCTACACCCCCTCCCTATCTCTGTAACCCCCTACACCCCCTCCCTATCTCTGTAACCCCCCTACACCCCCTCCCTGTCTCTGTATCCCCCCTACACCACCTCCCTATCTTTGTAACCTCCACACCCCCTCCCTGTCTCTGTAACCCCCTACACCCCCTCCCTATCTCTGTAACCCCCCTACACCCCCTCCCTGTCTCTGTAACCCCCTACACCCCCTCCCTGTCTCTGTAACCCCCTACACCCCCTCCCTGTCTCTGTAACCCCCCTAAACCCCCTCCCTATCTCTGTAACCCCCTACACCCCCTCCCTGTCTCTGTATCCCCCCTACACCCCCTCCCTATCTCTGTAACCCACTATACCCCCTCCCTGTCTCTGTAACCCCCCTACACCCCCTCCCTATCTCTGTAACCCACTATACCCCCTCCCTGTCTCTGTAACCCCCCTACACCCCATCCCTATCTCTGTAACCCCCTACACCCCCTCCCTGTCTCTGTAAACCCATACACCCCCTCCCTGTCTCTGTAAACCCATACACCCCCTCCATGTCCCTATAACCCCCCTACAACCCCTCCCTAACTCTGAACCCCCTACACCTCCTCCCTGTCTCTGTAACCCCCTACCCCCCCTCCCTGTCTCTGTAACCCCCCTACTCCCCCTCCCTGTCTCTGTAACCCCCTACACCCCCTCCCTGTCTCTGTTACCCCCCTACACCCCCTCCCTATCTCTGTAACCCCCCTACACCCCCTCCCCATATCTGTAACCCCCCTACACCCCCTCCCTATCTCTGTAACCCCCCTACACCCCCTCCCTGTCTCTGTAACCCCCTACACCCCCTCCCTGTCTCTGTTACCCCCCTACACCCCCTCCCTATCTCTGTAACCCCCCTACACCCCCTCCCTGTCTCTGTAACCCCCTACACCCCCTCCCTGTCTCTGTAACCCCCCTCCACCCCCTCCCTATCTCTGTAACCCCCTACACCCCCTCCCTATCTCTGTAACCCCCCTACACCCCCTCCCTGTCTCTCTAACCCCCCCTACACCCCCTCCCTATCTCTGTAACCCCCCCTACACCCCCTCCCTATCTCTGTAACCCCCTACACCCCCTCCCTGTCTCTGTAACCCCCCTACACCCCCTCCCTGTCTCTGTAACCCCCCCTACACCCCCTCCCTATCTCTGTAACCCCCCTACACCCCTTCCCTCTCTCTGTAACCCCCCTACACCCCCTCCCTATCTCTGTAACCCCCCCTACACCCCTCTCCCTGTCTCTGTAACCCCCCTACACCCCCTCCCTATCTCTGTAACCCCCCTACACCCCCTCCCTATCTCTGTAACCCTCTACACCCCCTCCCTATCTCTGTAACCCCCCTACACCCCCTCCCCGTCTCTGTAACCCCCCTACACCCCCTCCCTGTCTCTGTAACCCCCTCCACCCCCTCCCTGTCTCTGTAACCCACTACACCCCCACCCTGTCTCTGTAACCCCCCTACACCCCCTCCCTGTCTCTGTAACCCCCCTACACCCCCTCCCTATCTCTGTAACCCCCTACACCCCCTCCCTATCTCTGTAACCCCCTACACCCCCTCGCTATCTCTGTAACCCCCTACACCCCCTCCCTATCTCTGTAACCCCCTACACCCCCTCCCTGTCTCTGTAACCCCCCTACACTCCCTCCCTGTCTCTGTAACCCCCTACACCCCCTCCCTATCTCTGTAACCCCCTACACCCCCTCCCTGTCTCTGTAACCCCCTACACCCCCTCCCTGTCTCTGTAACCCCCCTACACCCCCTCCCTGTCTCTGTAACCCCCCTACACCACCTCCCTATCTCCGTAACCCCCCCACACCCCCTCCCTATCTCTGTAACCCCCTACACCCCCTCCCGTCTCTGTAACCCCCTACACCCCCTCCCTGTCTCTGTAACCGCCCTACACCCCCCTCCCTATCTCTGTAACCCCCCTACACCCCCTCCCTATCCCAGTGACCCCCTCCCTGTCTCTGTAACCCCCTACACCCCCTCCCTATATCTGTAACCCCCTACACCCCCTCCCTGTCTCTGTAACCCCCTACACCCCCCTCCCTGTCTCTGTAACCCCCCTACACCCCCTCCCTGTCTCTGTAACCCCCCTACACCCCCTCCCTGTCTTTGTAACCCCCCCTACACCCCCTCCCTATCTCTGTAACCCCCCTACAGCCCCTCCCTATCTCTGTAACCCCCTACACCCCCTCCCTGTCTCTGTAACCCCCCTACACCCACTCCCTGTCTCTGTAACCCCCCTACACCCCCTCCCTGTCTCTGTAACCCCCCTACACCCCCTCCCTGTCTCTGTAACCCCCCTACACCCCCTCCCTATCTCTGTAACCCCCCCACACCCCCTCCCTATCTCTGTAACCCCCTACACCCCCTCCCGTCTCTGTAACCCCCTACACCCCCTCCCTGTCTCTGTAACCCCCCTACACCCCCTCCCTGTCTCTGTAACCCCCTACACCCCCTCCCTGTCTCTGTAACCCCCCCTACACCCCCTCCCTGTCTCTGTAACCCCCCTACACCCCCTCCCTATCTCTGTAACCCCCTACACCCCCTCCCTATCTCTGTAACCCCCCTACACCCCCTCCCTGTCTCTGTAACCCCCCTACACCCCCTCCCTATCCCTGTAACCCCCCTACACCCCCTCCCTATCTCTGTAACCCCCCTACACCCCCTCCCTGTCTCTGTAACCCACCTGCACCCCCTCCCAATCTCTGTAACCCCCTGCACCCCCTCCCTGTCTCTGTAACCCCCCTACACCCCCTCCCTGTCTCTGTAACCCCCCCTTTCACCCCGTCCCTATCACTGTAACCCCCTACACCCCCTCCCTATCTCTGTAACCCCCCACACCCCCTCCCTATATCTGTAACCCCCTACACCCCCTCCCGTCTCTGTAACCCCCTACACCCCCTCCCTGTCTCTGTAACCCCCTACACCCCCTCACTATCTCTGTAACCCCCCTACACACCCTCCCTATATCTGTAACCCCCCTACACCCCCTCTCTGTCTCTGTAATCCCCTACACCCCCCTCCCTGTCTCTGTAACCCCCTACACCCCGTCCCTATCTCTGTAACCCCCTACACCCCCTCCCTATCTCTGTAACCCCCCTACACCCCCTCCCTATATCTGTAACCCCCCTACACCCCCTCTCTGTCTCTGTAACCCCCTACACCCCCCTCCCTATCTCTGTAACCCCCCTCACCCCCTCCCTATCTCTGTAACCCCCCTACACCCCCTCCCTATCTCTGTAACCCCCTACACCCCCTCCCTATCTCTGTAACCCCCCTACACCCCCTCCCTGTCTCTGTAACCCCCTACACCCCCCTCCCTGTCTCTGTAACCCCCCTACACCCCCTCCCTATCTCTGTAACCCCCTACACCCCCTCCCTATCTCTGTAACCCCCCTACACCCCCTCCCTGTCTCTGTAACCCCCTACACCCCCTCCCTATCTCTGAACCCCCCCTACACCCCCTCCCTATCTCTGTAACCCCCCTACACCCCTTCCCTATCTCTGTAACCCCCCTACACCCCCACCCTGTCCCTGTAGCCCCCCCTACACCCTCTCCCTGTCTCTGTAACCCCCCGACACCCCCTCCCTATCTCTGTAACCCCCCTACACCCCCTCCCTATCTCTGTAACCCCCCTACACCCCCTCCCTATCTCTGTAACCCCCTACACCCCCTCCCTATCTCCGTAAACCCCCGACACTCCCTCCCTATCTCTGTAACCCCCTACACCCCCTCCCTATCTCCGTAAACCCCCGACACTCCCTCCCTATCTCTGTAACCCCCCTACACCCCCTCCCTGTCTCTCTAACCCCCCCTACACCCCCTCCCTATCTCTGTAACCCCCTACACCCCCACCCTATCTCTGTAACCCCCTACACCCCCTCCCTATCTCTGTATCCCCCCTACACCACCTCCCTATCTTTGTAACCCCCACACCCCCTCCCTGTCTCTGTAACCCCCTACACCCCCTCCCTATCTCTGTAACCCCCCTACACCCCCTCCCTGTCTCTGTAACCCCCTACACCCCCTCCCTGTCTCTGTAACCCCCTACACCCCCTCCCTGTCTCTGTAACCCCCCTACACCCCCTCCCTGTCTCTGTAACCCCCTACACACCCTCCCTGTCTCTGTAACCCCCCTACACCCCCTCCCTATCTCTCTAACCCCCCCTACACCCCCTCCCTGTCTCTGTAACCCCCTACACCCGCTCCCTATCTCTGTAACCCCCTACACCTCCTCCCTGTCTCTGTAACCCCCCTACACCCCCTCTCTGTCTCTGTAACCCCCTACACCCCCTCCCTGTCTCTGTAACCCCTACACCCCCTCCCTATCTCTGTAACCCCCCTACACCCCCTCCCTGTCTCTGTAACCCCCTACACCCACTCCCTGTCTCTGTAACCCCCCTACACTCCCTCCCTGTCTCTGTAACCCCCCTCCACCCCCTCCCTATCTCTGTAACCCCCCTACACTCCCTCCCTGTCTCTGTAACCCCCCTCCACCCCCTCCCTATCTCTGTAAACCCCTACACGCCCTCCCTATCTCTGTAACCCCCGACACCCCCTCCCTATCTCTGTAACCCCCTACACCCCTCCCTATCTCTGTAACCCCCCTACCCCCCCTCCCTGTCTCTGTACCACCCCCAGACCCCTTCCCTATCTCTGTAACCCCCTACACCCCCTCCCTGTCTCTGTAACCCCCTACACTTCCTCCCTGTCTCTGTAACCCCCTACACCCCCTCCCTATCTCTGTAACCCCCCTACACCCCCTCCCTATCTCTGTAAGCCCCTACACCCCCTCCCAGTCTCTGTAACCCCCCTACACCCCCTCCCTATCTCTGTAACCCCCTACACTCCCTCCCTGTCTCTGTAACCCCCCTACACCCCCTCCCTGTCTCTGTAACCCCCTACACCCCCCTACCTGTCTCTGTAACCCCCCTACACCCCCTCCCTATCTCTGTAACCCCCTACACCCCCTCCCTATCTCTGTAACCCCCCTACACCCCCTCCCTGTCTCTGTAACCCCCTACACCCCCTCCCTATCTCTGAACCCCCCCTACACCCCCTCCCTATCTCTGTAACCCCCCTACACCCCTTCCCTATCTCTGTAACCCCCCTACACCCCCACCCTGTCCCTGTAACCCCCCCTACACCCTCTCCCTGTCTCTGTAACCCCCCGACACCCCTCCCTATCTCTGTAACCCCCCTACACCCCCTCCCTATCTCTGTAACCCCCCTACACCCCCTCCCTATCTCTGTAACCCCCTACACCCCCTCCCTATCTCCGTAAACCCCCGACACTCCCTCCCTGTCTCTGTAACCCCCTACACCCCCTCCCTATCTCTGTAACCCCCCTACACCCCCTCCCTGTCTCTGTAACCCCCTACACCCCCTCCCTATCTCCGTAAACCCCCGACACTCCCTCCCTATCTCTGTATCCCCCCTACACCCCCTCCCTGTCTCTCTAACCCCCCCTACACCCCCTCCCTATCTCTGTAACCCCCTACACCCCCACCCTATCTCTGTAACCCCCTACACCCCCTCCCTATCTCTGTATCCCCCCTACACCACCTCCCTATCTTTGTAACCCCCACACCCCCTCCCTGTCTCTGTAACCCCCTACACCCCCTCCCTATCTCTGTAACCCCCCTACACCCCCTCCCTGTCTCTGTAACCCCCTACACCCCCTCCCTGTCTCTGTAACCCCCTACACCCCCTCCCTGTCTCTGTAACCCCCCTACACCCCCTCCCTGTCTCTGTAACCCCCTACACACCCTCCCTGTCTCTGTAACCCCCCTACACCCCCTCCCTATCTCTCTAACCCCCCCTACACCCCCTCCCTGTCTCTGTAACCCCCTACACCCGCTCCCTATCTCTGTAACCCCCTACACCTCCTCCCTGTCTCTGTAACCCCCCTACACCCCCTCTCTGTCTCTGTAACCCCCTACACCCCCTCCCTGTCTCTGTAACCCCTACACCCCCTCCCTATCTCTGTAACCCCCCTACACCCCCTCCCTGTCTCTGTAACCCCCTACACCCACTCCCTGTCTCTGTAACCCTCTACACCCACTCCCTATCTCTGTAACCCCCCTACACTCCCTCCCTGTCTCTGTAACCCCCTACACCCCCTCCCTGTCTCTGTAACTCCCCTACACCCCCTCCCTGTCTCTGTAACCCCCCTACACCCCCTCCATGTCTCTGTAACCCCCCTCCACCCCCTCCCTATCTCTGTAACCCCCTACACCCCTCCCTTTCTCTGTAACCCCCCTACACCCCTCCCTATCTCTGTAACCCCCTACACCCCCTCCCTGTCTCTGTAACCCCCTACACTTCCTCCCTGTCTCTGTAACCCCCTACACCCCCTCCCTATCTCTGTAACCCCCCTACACCCCCTCCCTATCTCTGTAAGCCCCTACACCCCCTCCCAGTCTCTGTAACCCCCCTACACCCCCTCCCTATCTCTGTAACCCCCTACACCCCCTCCCTATCTCTGTAAGCCCCTACACCCCCTCCCTGTCTCTGTAACCCCCTACACCTCCTCCCTGTCTCTGTAACCCCCCTACACCCCCTCTCTGTCTCTGTAACCCCCTACACCCCCTCCCTGTCTCTGTAACCCCTACACCCCCTCCCTATCTCTGTAACCCCCCTACACCCCCTCCCTGTCTCTGTAACCCCCTACACCCACTCCCTGTCTCTGTAACCCTCTACACCCACTCCCTATCTCTGTAACCCCCCTACACCCCCTCCCTGTCTCTGTAACCCCCCTCCACCCCCTCCCTATCTCTGTAACCCCCTACACCCCTCCCTTTCTCTGTAACCCCCCTACACCCCCTCCCTATCTCTGTAAACCCCTACACGCCCTCCCTATCTCTGTAACCCCCGACACCCCCTCCCTATCTCTGTAACCCCCTACACCCCTCCCTATCTCTGTAACCCCCCTACACCCCCTCCCTATATCTGTAACCCCCTACACCCCCTCCCTATCTCTGTAACCCCCCTACACCCCCTCCCTATCTCTGTAAGCCCCTACACCCCCTCCCAGTCTCTGTAACCCCCCTACACCCCCTCCCTATCTCTGTAACCCCCTACACTCCCTCCCTGTCTCTGTAACCCCCCTACACCCCCTCCCTGTCTCTGTAACCCCCTACACCCCCCTCCCTGTCTCTGTAACCCCCCTACACCCCCTCCCTATCTCTGTAACCCCCTACACCCCCTCCCTATCTCTGTAACCCCCCTACACCCCCTCCCTGTCTCTGTAACCCCCTACACCCCCTCCCTATCTCTGAACCCCCCCTACACCCCCTCCCTATCTCTGTAACCCCCCTACACCCCTTCCCTATCTCTGTAACCCCCCTACACCCCCACCCTGTCCCTGTAACCCCCCCTACACCCTCTCCCTGTCTCTGTAACCCCCCGACACCCCTCCCTATCTCTGTAACCCCCCTACACCCCCTCCCTATCTCTGTAACCCCCCTACACCCCCTCCCTATCTCTGTAACCCCCTACACCCCCTCCCTATCTCCGTAAACCCCCGACACTCCCTCCCTATCTCTGTAACCCCCTACACCCCCTCCCTATCTCCGTAAACCCCCGACACTCCCTCCCTATCTCTGTAACCCCCCTACACCCCCTCCCTATCTCTGTAACCCCCTACACCTGCTCCCTGTCTCTGTAACCCCCTACACCCCCTCCCTGTCTCTGTAACCCCCTACACCCCCTCCCTCTCTCTGTAACCCCCTACACCCCCTCCCTGTCTCTGTAACCCCCCTACACCCCCTCCCTGTCTCTGTAACCCCCCGTACACCCCCTCCCTATCTCTGTAACCCCCTACACCTCCTCCCTGTCTCTGTAACCCCCTACACCCCCTCCCTATCTCTGTAACCCCCTACACCCCCTCCCTATCTCTGTAACCCCCCCTACACCCCCTCCCTGTCTCTGTATCCCCCCTACACCCCCTCCCTATCTCTGTAACCCCCCTACACCCCCTCCCTGTCTCTGTAACCCCCTACACCCCCTCCCTATCTCTGTAACCCCCCTACACCCCCTCCCTGTCTCTCTAACCCCCTACACCCCCTCCCTGTCTCTGTAACCCCCTACACCCCCTCCCTATCTCTGTAACCCCCCTACACCCCCTCCCTATCTCTGTAACCCCCCTACACCCCCTCCCTATCTCTGTAACCCCCCAACACCCCCTCCCTATCTCTGTAACCCCGTCCACCCCCTCCCTATCTCTGTAACCCCCCTACACCCCCTCCCTATTTCTGTAACCCCCCGACACCCCCTCCCTATCTCTGTAACCCCCTACACCCCCTCCCTATCTCTGTAACCCCCTACACCCCCTCCCTGTCTCTGTAACCCCCCTACACCCCCTCCCTATCTCTGTAACCCCCTACACCCCCTCCCTATCTCTGTAACCCCCCTACACACCCTCCCTATCTCTGTAACCCCCCTACACCCCCTCCCTCTCTCTGTAACCCCTCTACACCCCCTCCCTATCTCTGTAACCGCCCTACACCCCCCTCCCTATCTCTGTAACCCCCTACACCCCCTCCCTATCTCTGTAACCCCCCTACACCCCCTCCCTATCTCTGTAACCCCCCTACACCCCCTCCCTCTCTCTGTAACCCCTCTACACCCCCTCCCTATCTCTGTAACCCCCCTACACCCCCTCCCTATCTCTGTAACCCCCTACACCCCCTCCCTGTCTCTGTAACCCCCCTACACCCCCTCCCTATCTCTGAACCCCCCCTACCCCCCCTCCCTATCTCTGTAACACCCTACACCCCCTCCCTATCTCTGTAACCCCCCTACACCCCCTCCATGTCTCTGTAACCCCCCTCCACCCCCTCCCTATCTCTGTAACCCCCTACACCCCTCCCTTTCTCTGTAACCCCCCTACACCCCCTCCCTATCTCTGTAAACCCCTACACCCCCTCCCTATCTCTGTCACCCCCGACACCCCCTCCCTATCTCTGTAACCCCCCTACACCCCCTCCCTATATCTGTAACCCCCCTACCCCCCCTCCCTATCTCTGTAACACCCTACACCCCCTCCCTATCTCTGTAAACCCCCTGCACCCCCTCCCAGTCTCTGTAACTCCCTACACCCCCTCCCTATCTCTGTAACCCCCCTACACCCCCTCCCTATCTCTGTAACCCCCTACACCCGCTCCCTATCTCTGTAACCCCCTACACCCCCTCCCTGTCTCTGTAACCCCCCTACACCCCCTCCCTGTCTCTGTAACCCCCTACACCCCCTCCCTGTCTCTGTGACCCCTACACCCCCTCCCTATCTCTGTAACCCCCCTACACCCCCTCTCTATCTCTGTAACCCCCCTACACCCCCTCCCTGTCTCTGTAACCCTCTACACCCCCTCCCTATCTCTGTAACCCCCCTACACCCCCTCCCTGTCTCTGTAACCCCCCTACACCCCCTCCCTATCTCTGTAACCCCCTACACCCCTCCCTTTCTCTGTAACCCCCCTACACCCCCTCCCTATCTCTGTAAACCCCTACACCCCCTCCCTATCTCTGTCACCCCCGACACCCCCTCCCTATCTCTGTAACCCCCCTACACCCCCTCCCTATATCTGTAACCCCCCTACCCCCCCTCCCTATCTCTGTAACACCCTACACCCCCTCCCTATCTCTGTAAACCCCCTGCACCCCCTCCCTGTCTCTGTAACCCCATACACCCCCTCCCTGTCTCTGTAACCCCCTACACCCCCTCTCTATCTCTGTAACCCCCCTACACCCACTCCCTGTCTCTGTAACCCCCTACACCCCCACCCTGTCCCTGTAACCCCCCCTACACCCCCTCCCTGTCTCTGTAACCCCCCTACACCCCCTCCCTATCTCTGTAACCCCCCTACACCCCCTCCCTATCTCTGTAACCCCCTACACCCCCTCCCAGTCTCTGCATCCCCCTACACCCCCTCCCTGTCTCTGTAACCCCCCTACACCCCCTCCCTGTCTCTGTAACCCCCTACACCCCCTCCCTGTCCCTGTAACCCCCCTACACCCCCTCCCTATCTCTATAACCCCCCTACACCCCCTCCCTGTCTCTGTGACCTCCTACACCCCCTCCCTGTCTCTGTAACCCCCCTACACCCCCTCCCTATCTCTGTAACCCCCCTACACCCCCTCCCTGTCTCTCTAACCCCTACACCCCCTCCCAGTCTCTGTAAACCCCTACACCCCCTCCCTGTCTCTGTAACCCCCCTACACCCCCTCCCTGTCTCTGTAACCCCCCCCTACACCCCCTCCCTATCTCTGTAACCCCCCTACACCCCCTCCCTATCACTGTAACCCCCCTACACCCCCTCCCTGTGTCTGTAACCCCCTACACCCCCTCCCTATCTCTGTAACCCCCCCTACACCCCGTCCCTATCTCTGTAACCCCCCTACACCCCCTCCCTATCTCTGTAACCCCCTGCACCCCCTCCCTGTCTCTGTAACCCCCTACACCCCCTCCCTATCTCTGTAAACCCCCTACCCCCTCCCTATCTCTGTAACCCCCTACACCCCCTCCCTATCTCTGTAACCCCCCTACACCCCCTCCCTATCTCTGTAACCCCCCCTACACCCCCTCCCTATCTCTGTAACCCCCAACACCCCCTCCCTACCTCTCTAACCCCCCCTACACCCCCTCCCTATCTCTGTAACCCCTTACACCGCCTCCCTGTCTCTGTAATCCCCCTACACCCCCTCCCTATCTCTGTAACCCCCCTACACCACCTCCCTGTCTCTGTAATCCCCCTACACCCCCTCCCTATCTCTGTAACCCCCCTACACCCCCTCCCTATCTCTGTAACCCCCCTACACCCCCTCCCTGTCTCTGTAACCCCCCTACACCCCCTCCCTGTCTCTGTAACCCCCTACACCCCCTCCCTATATCTGTAACCCCCCTACACCCCCTCTCTGTCTATGTAACCCCCTACACCCCCTCCCTGTCTCTGTAACCCCCTATACCCCCTCCCTGTCTCTGTAACCCCCTACACCGCCTCCCTGTCTCTGTAACCCCCCTACACCCCCTCCCTGTCTCTGTAACACCCTATACCCCCTCCCTGTCTCTGTAACCCCCTACACCCCCTCCCTATATCTGTAACCCCCCTACACCCCCTCTCTGTCTCTGTAACCCCCTACACCCCCTCCCTGTCTCTGTAACCCCCTATACCCCCTCCCAGTCTCTGTAACCCCCTACACCCCCTCCCTATATCTGTAACCCCCCTACACCCCCTCCCTGTCTCTGTAACCCCCCAACACCCCCTCCCTGTCTCTGTAACCCCCTATACCCCCTCCCTATCTCTGTAACCCCCTACACCCTCTCCCTGTCTCTGTAACCCCCCTACACCCCCTCCCTGTCTCTGTAACCCCCTACACCCCCTCCCTATCTCTGTAACTCCCCTACACCCCCTCCCTATCTCTGTAACCCCCCAACACACCCTCCCTATCTCTTTAAACCCCTACACCCCCTCCCTGTCTCTGTAACCCCCCTACACCCCCTCCCTATCTCTGTAACTCCCCTACACCCCCTCCCTATCTCTGTAACCCCCCTACACACCCTCCCTATCTCATTAAACCCCTACACCCCCTCCCTGTCTCTGTAACCACCCTACACCCCCTCCCTGTCTCTGTAACCCCCCTACACCCCCTCCCTGTCTCTGTAACCCCCATACACCCCTCCCTATCTCTGTAACCCCCCTACACCCCCTCCCTGTCTCTGTAACCCCCTACACCCCCTCCCTATCTCTGTAACCCCCTACACCCCCTCCCTATCTCTGTAACCCCCTATACCCCCTCCCTGTCTCTGTAACCCCCCTACACCCCATCCCTATCTCTGTAACCCCCTACACCCCCTCCCTGTCTCTGTAAACCCATACACCCCCTCCATATCCCTATAACCCCCCTACAACCCCTCCCTAACTCTGAACCCCCTACATCTTCTCCCTGTCTCTGTAACCCCCTACACCCCCTCCCTGTCTCTGTTACCCCCCTACACCCCCTCCCTGTCTCTGTAACCCCCCTAGACCCCCTCCCTATCTCTTTAAACCCCTACACCCCCTCCCTATCTCTGTAACCCCCCTAAACCCCCTCCCTGTCTCTGTAACCCCCTACACCCCCTCCCCATATCTGTAACCCCCCTACACCCCCTCCCTATCTCTTTAAACCCCTACACCCCCTCCCTATCTCTGTAACCCCCTACACCCCCTCCATATCTCTGTTACCCCCCTACACCCCCTCCCTGTCTCTGTAACCCCCTACACCCCCTCCCTGTCTCTGTTACCCCCCTACACACCCTCCCTATCTCTGTAACCCCCCTACACCCCCTCCCTGTCTCTGTAACCCCCTACACCCCCTCCCTGTCTCTGTAACCCCCCTCCACCCCCTCCCTATCTCTGTAACCCCCTACACCCCCTCCCTATCTCTGTAACCCCCCTACACCCCCTCCCTGTCTCTCTAACCCCCCCTACACCCCCTCCCTATCTCTGTAACCCCCCCTACACCCCCTCCCTATCTCTGTAACCCCCTACACCCCCTCCCTGTCTCTGTAACCCCCCTACACCCCCTCCCTGTCTCTGTAACCCCCCCTACACCCCCTCCCTATCTCTGTAACCCCCCTACACCCCTTCCCTCTCTCTGTAACCCCTCTACACCCCCTCCCTATCTCTGTAACCCCCCTACACCCCCTCCCTATCTCTGTAACTCCCCTACACCCCCTCCCTATCTCTGTAACCCCGCTACACCCCCTCCCTATCTCTGTAACCCCCCTACACCCCCTCCCTGTCTCTGTAACCCCCCTACACCCCCTCCCTATCCCTGTAACCCCCCTACACCCCCTCCCTATCTCTGTAACCCCCCTACACCCCCTCCCTGTCTCTGTAACCCACCTGCACCCCCTCCCAATCTCTGTAACCCCCTGCACCCCCTCCCTGTCTCTGTAACCCCCCTACACCCCCTCCCTGTCTCTGTAACCCCCCCTTTCACCCCGTCCCTATCACTGTAACCCCCTACACCCCCTCCCTATCTCTGTAACCCCCCACACCCCCTCCCTATATCTGTAACCCCCTACACCCCCTCCCGTCTCTGTAACCCCCTACACCCCCTCCCTGTCTCTGTAACCCCCTACACCCCCTCACTATCTCTGTAACCCCCTACACCCCCTCCCTATATCTGTAACCCCCCTACACCCCCTCTCTGTCTCTGTAATCCCCTACACCCCCCTCCCTGTCTCTGTAACCCCCTACACCCCCCCCTATCTCTGTAACCCCCTACACCCCCTCCCTATCTCTGTAACCCCCCTACACCCCCTCCCTATATCTGTAACCCCCCTACACCCCCTCTCTGTCTCTGTAATCCCCTACACCCCCCTCCCTGTCTCTGTAACCCCCTACACCCCGTCCCTATCTCTGTAACCCCCTACACCCCCTCCCTATCTCTGTAACCCCCCTACACCCCCTCCCTGTCTCTGTAACCCCCTACACCCCCTCCCTGTCTCTGTAACCCCCCGCCATCCCCTCCCTATCTCTGTAACCCCCTACACCCCCTCCCTATCTCTGTAACCCCCCTACACCCCCTCCCTGTCTCTGTAACCCCCTACACCCCCTCCTTGTCTCTGTAACCCCCGTACACCCCCTCCCTATCTCTGTAACCCCCTACACCCCCTCCCTATCTCTGTAACCCCCCTACACCCCCTCCCTGTCTCTGTAACCCCCTACACCCCCCTCCCTATCTCTGAACCCCCCCTACACCCCCTCCCTATCTCTGTAACCCCCCTACACCCCTTCCCTATATCTGTAACCCCCCTATACCCCCACCCTGTCCCTGTAACCCCCCCCTACACCCCCTCCCTGTCTCTGTAACCCCCTACACCCCCTCCCTGTCTCTGTAACCCCCCTACACCCCCTCCCTATCTCTGTAACCCCCCTACACCCCCTCCCTATCTCTGTAACCCCCTACACCCCCTCCCTATCTCTGTAACCCCCCTAAACCCCCTCCCTATCTCTGTAACCCCCCTACACCCCCTCCCTATCTCTGTAACCCCCCTACACCCCCTCCCTATCTCCGTAAACCCCCGACACTCCCTCCCTGTCTCTGTAACCCCCCTACACCCCCTCCCTATCTCCGTAAACCCCCGACACTCCCTCCCTGTCTCTGTAACCCCCTACACCCCCTCCCTGTCTCTGTAACCCCCCTACACCCCCTCCCTATCTCTGTAACCCCCCTAAACCCCCTCCCTATCTCTGTAACCCCCCTACACCCCCTCCCTATCTCTGTAACCCCCCTACACCCCCTCCCTATCTCCGTAAACCCCCGACACTCCCTCCCTGTCTCTGTAACCCCCCGACACCCCCTCCCTGTCTCTCTAACCCCCCCTACACCCCCTCCCTATCTCTGTAACCCCCTACACCCCCTCCCTGTCTCTGTAACCCCCTACACCCCCTCCCTGTCTCTGTAACCCCCTACACCCCCTCCCTGTCTCTGTAACCCCCTACACCCCCTCCCTGTCTCTGTAACCCCCCTACACCCCCTCCCTAACTCTGAACCCCCTACACCCCCTCCCTATCTCTGTAACCCCCTACACACCCTCCCTGTCTCTGTAACCCCCCTACACCCCCTCCCTATCTCTCTAACCCCCCCTACACCCCCTCCCTGTCTCTGTAACCCCCTACACCCGCTCCCTATCTCTGTAACCCCCTACACCCCCTCCCTGTCTCTGTAACCCCCCTACACCCCCTCTCTGTCTCTGTAACCCCCTACACCCCCTCTCTATCTCTGTAACCCCCTACACCCCCTCTCTATCTCTGTAACCCCCTACACCCCCTCCCTGTCTCTGTAACCCTGACACCCCCTCCCTATCTCTGTAACCCCCCTACACCCCCTCTCTATCTCTGTAACCCCCCTACACCCCCTCCCTGTCTCTGTAACCCTCTACACCCACTCCCTATCTCTGTAACCCCCCTACACTCCCTCCCTGTCTCTGTAACCCCCTACACCCCCTCCCTGTCTCTGTAACCCCCCTACACCCCCTCTCTATCTCTGTAACCCCCCTACACCCCCTCCCTGTCTCTGTAACCCTCTACACCCCCTCCCTGTCTCTGTAACCCTCTACACCCCCTCCCTGTCTCTGTAACCCCCCTACACCCCCTCCCTATCTCTGTAACCCCCCTACACCCCCTCCCTGTCTCTGTACCACCCCCAGACCCCTTCCCTATCTCTGTAACCCCCTACACCCCCTCCCTGTCTCTGTAACCCCCTACACTTCCTCCCTGTCTCTGTAACCCCCTACACCCCCTCCCTATCTCTGTAACCCCCCTACACCCCCTCCCTATCTCTGTAACCCCCTACACCCCCTCCCTATCTCTGTAACCCCCTACACCCCCTCCCTATCTCTGTAACCCCCCTACACCCCCTCCCTATCTCTGTAACCCCCTACACCCCCTCCCTATCTCTGTAACCCCCCTACACCCCCTCCCTATCTCTGTAACCCCCTACACCCCCTCCCTATCTCTGTAACCCCCTACACCCCCTCCCTGTCTCTGTAACCCCCCTACACCCCCTCCCTATCTCTGTAACCCCCTACACCCCCTCCCTGTCTCTGTAACCCCCCTACACCCCCTCCCTATCTCTGTAACCCCCCTACACCCCCTCCCTATCTCTGTAAACCCCCTACACCCCCTCCCTGTCTCTGTAACCCCCCTACACCCCCCTCCCTGTCTCTGTAACCCCCTACACCCCCTCCCTGTCTCTGTAACCCCCTACACCCCCTCCCTGTCTCTGTAACCCCCCGTACACCCCCTCCCTATCTCTGTAACCCCCTACACCTCCTCCCTGTCTCTGTAACCCCCTACACCCCCTCCCTGTCTCTGTAACCCCCTACACCCCCTCCCTCTCTCTGTAACCCCCTACACCTCCTCCCTGTCTCTGTAACCCCCTACACCCCCTCCCTGTCTCTGTAACCCCCTACACCCCCTCCCTGTCTCTGTAACCCCCCTACACCCCCTCCCTGTCTCTGTAACCCCCCGTACACCCCCTCCCTGTCTCTGTGACCTCCTACACCCCCTCCCTGTCTCTGTAACCCCCCTACACCCCCTCCCTATCTCTGTAACCCCCCTACACCCCCTCCCTGTCTCTGTAACCCCCTACACCCCCTCCCTATCTCTGTAACCCCCTACACACCCTCCCTGTCTCTGTAACCCCCCTACACCCCCTCCCTATCTCTCTAACCCCCCCTACACCCCCTCCCTGTCTCTGTAACCCCCTACACCCGCTCCCTATCTCTGTAACCCCCTACACCCCCTCCCTGTCTCTGTAACCCCCCTACACCCCCTCTCTGTCTCTGTAACCCCCTACACCCCCTCCCTGTCTCTGTAACCCCTACACCCCCTCCCTATCTCTGTAACCACCCTACACCCCCTCTCTATCTCTGTAACCCCCCTACACCCCCTCCCTGTCTCTGTAACCCTCTACACCCACTCCCTATCTCTGTAACCCCCCTACACCCCCTCCCTATCTCTGTAACCCCCCTACACCCCCTCCATGTCTCTGTAACCCCCCTCCACCCCCTCCCTATCTCTGTAACCCCCTACACCCCTCCCTTTCTCTGTAACCCCCCTACACCCCCTCCCTATCTCTGTAAACCCCTACACGCCCTCCCTATCTCTGTAACCCCCGACACCCCCTCCCTATCTCTGTAACCCCCTACACCCCCTCCCTATCTCTGTAACCCCCTACACTTCCTCCCTGTCTCTGTAACCCCCTACACCCCCTCCCTATCTCTGTAACCCCCCTACACCCCCTCCCTATCTCTGTAACCCCCTACACCCCCTCCCTATCTCTGTAACCCCCTACACCCCCTCCCTGTCTCTGTAACCCCCCTACACCCCCTCCCTATCTCTGTAACCCCCTACACCCCCTCCCTGTCTCTGTAACCCCCCTACACCCCCTCCCTATCTCTGTAACCCCCCTACACCCCCTCCCTATCTCTGTAACCCCCCTACACCCCCTCCCTGTCTCTGTAACCCCCCTACACCCCCTCCCTATCTCTGTAACCCCCTACACCCCCTCCCTATCTCTGTAACCCCCCTACACCCCCTCCCTGTCTCTGTAACCCCCTACACCCCCTCCCTATCTCTGAACCCCCCCTACACCCCCTCCCTATCTCTGTAACCCCCCTACACCCCTTCCCTATCTCTGTAACCCCCCTACACCCCCACCCTGTCCCTGTAACCCCCCCTACACCCTCTCCCTGTCTCTGTAACCCCCCGACACCCCTCCCTATCTCTGTAACCCCCCTACACCCCCTCCCTATCTCTGTAACCCCCCTACACCCCCTCCCTATCTCTGTAACCCCCTACACCCCCTCCCTATCTCCGTAAACCCCCGACACTCCCTCCCTATCTCTGTAACCCCCTACACCCCCTCCCTATCTCCGTAAACACCCGACACTCCCTCCCTATCTCTGTAACCCCCCTACACCCCCTCCCTGTCTCTCTAACCCCCCCTACACCCCCTCCCTATCTCTGTAACCCCCTACACCCCCACCCTATCTCTGTAACCCCCTACACCCCCTCCCTATCTCTGTATCCCCCCTACACCCCTCCCTATCTTTGTAACCCCCACACCCCCTCCCTGTCTCTGTAACCCCCTACACCCCCTCCCTATCTCTGTAACCCCCCTACACCCCCTCCCTGTCTCTGTAACCCCCTACACCCCCTCCCTGTCTCTGTAACCCCCTACACCCCCTCCCTGTCTCTGTAACCCCCCTATACCCCCTCCCTGTCTCTGTAACCCCCTACACACCCTCCCTGTCTCTGTAACCCCCCTACACCCCCTCCCTATCTCTCTAACCCCCCCTACACCCCCTCCCTGTCTCTGTAACCCCCTACACCCGCTCCCTATCTCTGTAACCCCCTACACCTCCTCCCTGTCTCTGTAACCCCCCTACACCCCCTCTCTGTCTCTGTAACCCCCTACACCCCCTCCCTGTCTCTGTAACTCCTACACCCCCTCCCTATCTCTGTAACCCCCCTACACCCCCTCCCTGTCTCTGTAACCCCCTACACCCACTCCCTGTCTCTGTAACCCTCTACACCCACTCCCTATCTCTGTAACCCCCCTACACCCCCTCCCTGTCTCTGTAACCCCCTACACCCACTCCCTGTCTCTGTAACCCCCTACACCCCCTCCCTGTCTCTGTAACCCCTACACCCGCTCCCTATCTCTGTAACCCCCCTACACCCCCTCCCTGTCTCTGTAACCCCCTACACCCCCTCCCTGTCTCTGTAACCCCCCTACACCCCCTCCATGTCTCTGTAACCCCCCTCCACCCCCTCCCTATCTCTGTAACCCCCTACACCCCTCCCTTTCTCTGTAACCCCCCTACACCCCCTCCCTATCTCTGTAAACCCCTACACGCCCTCCCTATCTCTGTAACCCCCGACACCCCCTCCCTATCTCTGTAACCCCCTACACCCCTCCCTATCTCTGTAACCTCCCTACACCCCCTCCCTCTCTCTGTAACCCCCAACACCCCCTCCCTATCTCTGTAACCCCCCTCCACCCCCTCCCTATCTCTGTAACCCCCTACACCCCTCCCTTTCTCTGTAACCCCCCTACACCCCCTCCCTATCTCTGTAAACCCCTACACGCCCTCCCTATCTCTGTAACCCCCGACACCCCCTCCCTATCTCTGTAACCCCCTACACCCCTCCCTATATCTGTAACCCCCCTACCCCCCCTCCCTGTCTCTGTACCACCCCCAGACCCCTTCCCTATCTCTGTAACCCCCTACACCCCCTCCCTGTCTCTGTAACCCCCTACACTTCCTCCCTGTCTCTGTAACCCCCTACACCCCCTCCCTATCTCTGTAACCCCCCTACACCCCCTCCCTATCTCTGTAAGCCCCTACACCCCCTCCCAGTCTCTGTAACCCCCCTACACCCCCTCCCTATCTCTGTAACCCCCTACACTCCCTCCCTGTCTCTGTAACCCCCCTACACCCCCTCCCTATCTCTGTAACCCCCTTCACCCCCTCCCTGTCTCTGTAACCCCCTACACCCCCTCCCTGTCTCTGTAACCCCCCGTACACCCCCTCCCTGTCTCTGTAACCCCCTACACCTGCTCCCTGTCTCTGTAACCCCCTACACCCCCTCCCTGTCTCTGTAACCCCCTACACCCCCTCCCTCTCTCTGTAACCCCCTACACCCCCTCCCTGTCTCTGTAACCCCCCTACACCCCCTCCCTGTCTCTGTAACCCCCCGTACACCCCCTCCCTATCTCTGTAACCCCCTACACCTCCTCCCTGTCTCTGTAACCCCCTACACCCCCTCCCTATCTCTGTAACCCCCTACACCCCCTCCCTATCTCTGTAACCCCCCCTACACCCCCTCCCTGTCTCTGTATCCCCCCTACACCCCCTCCCTATCTCTGTAACCCCCCTACACCCCCTCCCTGTCTCTGTAACCCCCTACACCCCCTCCCTATCTCTGTAACCCCCCTACACCCCCTCCCTGTCTCTCTAACCCCCTACACCCCCTCCCTATCTCTGTAACCCCCCTACACCCCCTCCCTATCTCTGTAACCCCCCAACACCCCCTCCCTATCTCTGTAACCCCCTCCACCCCCTCCCTATCTCTGTAACCCCCCTACACCCCCTCCCTATTTCTGTAACCCCCCGACACCCCCTCCCTATCTCTGTAACCCCCTACACCCCCTCCCTGTCTCTGTAACCCCCCTACACCCCCTCCCTATCTCTGTAACCCCCTACACCCCCTCCCTATCTCTGTAACCCCCCTACACCCCCTCCCTATCTCTGTAACCCCCCTACACCCCCTCCCTCTCTCTGTAACCCCTCTACACCCCCTCCCTATCTCTGTAACCGCCCTACACCCCCCTCCCTATCTCTGTAACCCCCTACACCCCCTCCCTATCTCTGTAACCCCCCTACACCCCCTCCCTATCTCTGTAACCCCCCTACACCCCCTCCCTCTCTCTGTAACCCCTCTACACCCCCTCCCTATCTCTGTAACCCCCTACACCCCCTCCCTATCTCTGTAACCCCACTACACCCCCTCCCTATCTCTGTAACCCCCCTACACCCCCTCCCTCTCTCTGTAACCCCTCTACACCCCCTCCCTATCTCTGTAACCGCCCTACACCCCCCTCCCTATCTCTGTAACCCCCTACACCCCCTCCCTATCTCTGTAACCCCCCTACACCCCCTCCCTATCTCTGTAACCCCCCTACACCCCCTCCCTATCTCTGTAACCCCCTACAACCCCCTCCCTGTCTCTGTAACCCCCTACACCCCCTCCCTATCTCTGAACCCCCCCTACCCCCCCTCCCTATCTCTGTAACACCCTACACCCCCTCCCTATCTCTGTAACCCCCCTACACCCCCTCCATGTCTCTGTAACCCCCCTCCACCCCCTCCCTATCTCTGTAACCCCCTACACCCCTCCCTTTCTCTGTAACCCCCCTACACCCCCTCCCTATCTCTGTAAACCCCTACACCCCCTCCCTATCTCTGTCACCCCCGACACCCCCTCCCTATCTCTGTAACCCCCCTACACCGCCTCCCTATATCTGTAACCCCCCTACCCCCCCTCCCTATCTCTGTAACACCCTACACCCCCTCCCTATCTCTGTAAACCCCCTGCACCCCCTCCCAGTCTCTGTAACTCCCTACACCCCCTCCCTAACTCTGAACCCCCTACACCCCCTCCCTATCTCTGTAACCCCCTACACCCGCTCCCTATCTCTGTAACCCCCAACACCCCCTCCCTGTCTCTGTAACCCCCCTACACCCCCTCCCTGTCTCTGTAACCCCCTACACCCCCTCCCTGTCTCTGTAACCCCTACACCCCCTCCCTATCTCTGTAACCCCCCTACACCCCCTCTCTATCTCTGTAACCCCCCTACACCCCCTCCCTGTCTCTGTAACCCTCTACACCCCCTCCCTATCTCTGTAACCCCCCTACACTCCCTCCCTGTCTCTGTAACCCCCCTACACCCCCTCCCTATCTCTGTAACCCCCTACACCCCTCCCTTTCTCTGTAACCCCCCTACACCCCCTCCCTATCTCTGTAAACCCCTACACCCCCTCCCTATCTCTGTCACCCCCGACACCCCCTCCCTATCTCTGTAACCCCCCTACACCCCCTCCCTATATCTGTAACCCCCCTACCCTCCCTCCCTATCTCTGTAACACCCTACACCCCCTCCCTATCTCTGTAAACCCCCTGCACCCCCTCCCAGTCTCTGTAACTCCCTACACCCCCTCCCTGTCTCTGTAACCCCATACACCCCCTCCCTGTCCCTGTAACCCCCCTACACCCCCTCCCTGTCTCTGTAACCCCCTACACCCCCTCTCTATCTCTGTAACCCCCCTACACCCACTCCCTGTCTCTGTAACCCCCTACACCCCCTCCCTATCTCTGTAACCCCCCTACACCCCCTCCCTATCTCTGTAACCCCCTACACCCCCTCCCAGTCTCTGCAACCCCCTACACCCCCTCCCTGTCTCTGTAACCCCCCTACACCCCCTCCCTGTCTCTGTAACCCCCTACACCCCCTCCCTGTCCCTGTAACCCCCCTACACCCCCTCCCTATCTCTATAACCCCCCTACACCCCCTCCCTGTCTCTGTGACCTCCTACACCCCCTCCCTGTCTCTGTAACCCCCCTACACCCCCTCCCTATCTCTGTAACCCCCCTACACCCCCTCCCTGTCTCTCTAACCCCTACACCCCCTCCCAGTCTCTGTAAACCCCTACACCCCCTCCCTGTCTCTGTAACCCCCCTATACCCCCTCCCTGTCTCTGTAACCCCCCCCTACACCCCCTCCCTATCTCTGTAACCCCCCTACACCACCTCCCTATCACTGTAACCCCCCTACACCCCCTCCCTGTGTCTGTAACCCCCTACACCCCCTCCCTATCTCTGTAACCCCCCCTACACCCCGTCCCTATCTCTGTAACCCCCCTACACCCCCTCCCTATCTCTGTAACCCCCTGCACCCCCTCCCTGTCTCTGTAACCCCCTACACCCCCTCCCTATCTCTGTAAACCCCCTACCCCCTCCCTATCTCTGTAACCCCCTACACCCCCTCCCTATCTCTGTAACCCCCCTACACCCCCTCCCTATCTCTGTAACCCCCCCTACACCCCCTCCCTATCTCTGTAACCCCCAACACCCCCTCCCTACCTCTCTAACCCCCCCTACACCCCCTCCCTATCTCTGTAACCCCTTACACCGCCTCCCTGTCTCTGTAATCCCCCTACACCCTCTCCCTGTCTCTGTAACCCCCCTACACCACCTCCCTGTCTCTGTAATCCCCCTACACCCCCTCCCTATCTCTGTAACCCCCCTACACCCCCTCCCTATCTCTGTAACCCCCCTACACCCCCTCCCTGTCTCTGTAACCCCCCTACACCCCCTCCCTGTCTCTGTAACCCCCTACACCCCCTCCCTATATCTGTAACCCCCCTACACCCCCTCTCTGTCTATGTAACCCCCTACACCCCCTCCCTGTCTCTGTAAACCCCCTATACCCCCTCCCTGTCTCTGTAACCCCCTACACCGCCTCCCTGTCTCTGTAACCCCCCTACACCCCCTCCCTGTCTCTGTAACATCCTATACCCCCTCCCTGTCTCTGTAACCCCCTACACCCCCTCCCTATATCTGTAACCCCCCTACACCCCCTCTCTGTCTCTGTAACCCCCTACACCCCCTCCCTGTCTCTGTAACCCCCTATACCCCCTCCCTGTCTCTGTAACCCCCTACACCCCCTCCCTATATCTGTAACCCCCCTACACCCCCTCCCTGTCTCTGTAACCCCCCTACACCCCCTCCCTGTCTCTGTAACCCCCTATACCCCCTCCCTATCTCTGTAACCCCCTACACCCTCTCCCTGTCTCTGTAACCCCCCTACACCCCCTCCCTGTCTCTGTAACCCCCTACACCCCCTCCCTATCTCTGTAACTCCCCTACACCCCCTCCCTATCTCTGTAACCCCCCAACACACCCTCCCTATCTCTTTAAACCCCTACACCCCCTCCCTGTCTCTGTAACCCCCCTACACCCCCTCCCTATCTCTGTAACTCCCCTACACCCCCTCCCTATCTCTGTAACCCCCCTACACACCCTCCCTATCTCATTAAACCCCTACACCCCCTCCCTGTCTCTGTAACCCCCCTACACCCCCTCCCTGTCTCTGTAACCCCCATACACCCCTCCCTATCTCTGTAACACCCCTACACCCCCTCCCTGTCTCTGTAACCCCCTACACCCCCTCCCTATCTCTGTAACCCCCTACACCCCCTCCCTATCTCTGTAACCCCCTATACCCCCTCCCTGTCTCTGTAACCCCCCTACACCCCATCCCTATCTCTGTAACCCCCTACACCCCCTCCCTGTCTCTGTAAACCCATACACCCCCTCCATATCCCTATAACCCCCCTACAACCCCTCCCTAACTCTGAACCCCCTACATCTTCTCCCTGTCTCTGTAACCCCCTACACCCCCTCCCTGTCTCTGTTACCCCCCTACACCCCCTCCCTGTCTCTGTAACCCCCCTACACCCCCTCCCTATCTCTTTAAACCCCTACACCCCCTCCCTATCTCTGTAACCCCCCTAAACCCCCTCCCTGTCTCTGTAACCCCCTACACCCCCTCCCCATATCTGTAACCCCCCTACACCCCCTCCCTATCTCTTTAAACCCCTACACCCCCTCCCTATCTCTGTAACCCCCTACACCCCCTCCATATCTCTGTTACCCCCCTACACCCCCTCCCTGTCTCTGTAACCCCCTACACCCCCTCCCTGTCTCTGTTACCCCCCTACACACCCTCCCTATCTCTGTAACCCCCCTACACCCCCTCCCTGTCTCTGTAACCCCCTACACCCCCTCCCTGTCTCTGTAACCCCCCTCCACCCCCTCCCTATCTCTGTAACCCCCTACACCCCCTCCCTATCTCTGTAACCCCCCTACACCCCCTCCCTGTCTCTCTAACCCCCCCTACACCCCCTCCCTATCTCTGTAACCCCCCCTACACCCCCTCCCTATCTCTGTAACCCCCTACACCCCCTCCCTGTCTCTGTAACCCCCCTACACCCCCTCCCTGTCTCTGTAACCCCCCCTACACCCCCTCCCTATCTCTGTAACCCCCCTACACCCCTTCCCTCTCTCTGTAACCCCTCTACACCCCCTCCCTATCTCTGTAACCCCCCTACACCCCCTCCCTATCTCTGTAACTCCCCTACACCCCCTCCCTATCTCTGTAACCCCCCTACACCCCCTCCCTATCTCTGTAACCCCCCTACACCCCCTCCCTGTCTCTGTAACCCCCCTACACCCCCTCCCTATCCCTGTAACCCCCCTACACCCCCTCCCTATCTCTGTAACCCCCCTACACCCCCTCCCTGTCTCTGTAACCCACCTGCACCCCCTCCCAATCTCTGTAACCCCCTGCACCCCCTCCCTGTCTCTGTAACCCCCCTACACCCCCTCCCTGTCTCTGTAACCCCCCCTTTCACCCCGTCCCTATCACTGTAACCCCCTACACCCCCTCCCTATCTCTGTAACCCCCCACACCCCCTCCCTATATCTGTAACCCCCTACACCCCCTCCCGTCTCTGTAACCCCCTACACCCCCTCCCTGTCTCTGTAACCCCCTACACCCCCTCACTATCTCTGTAACCCCCTACACCCCCTCCCTATATCTGTAACCCCCCTACACCCCCTCTCTGTCTCTGTAATCCCCTACACCCCCCTCCCTGTCTCTGTAACCCCCTACACCCCCTCCCTATCTCTGTAACCCCCTACACCCCCTCCCTATCTCTGTAACCCCCTACACCCCCTCCTATCTCTGTAACCCCCCTACACCCCCTCCCTGTCTCTGTAACCCCCTACACCCCCCCTCCCTGTCTCTGTAACCCCCGTACACCCCCTCCCTATCTCTGTAACCCCCTACACCCCCTCCCTATCTCTGTACCCCCCCCCCCCCCCCCCCCCCCCCCCCCCCCCCCCCCCCCCCCCCCCCCCCCCCCCCCCCCCCCCCCCCTACACCCCCTCCCTGTCTCTGTAACCCCCTACACCCCCTCCCTATCTCTGAACCCCCCTACACCCCCTCCCTATCTCTGTAACCCCCCTACACCCCTTCCCTATATCTGTAAACCCCCCAACACCCCCACCCTGTCCCTGTAACCCCCCCTACACCCCCTCCCTGTCTCTGTAACCCCCTACACCCCCTCCCTGTCTCTGTAACCCCCCTACACCCCCTCCCTATCTCTGTAACCCCCCTAAACCCCCTCCCTATCTCTGTAACCCCCCTACACCCCCTCCCTATCTCTGTAACCCCCTACACCCCCTCCCTATCTCCGTAAACCCCCGACACTCCCTCCCTGTCTCTGTAACCCCCTACACCCCCTCCCTGTCTCTGTAACCCCCCTACACCCCCTCCCTATCTCTGTAACCCCCCTAAACCCCCTCCCTATCTCTGTAACCCCCCTACACCCCCTCCCTATCTCTGTAACCCCCCTACACCCCCCTCCCTATCTCTGTAACCCCCCCTACACCCCCTCCCTATCTCTGTAACCCCCCTACACCCCCTCCCTATCTCCGTAAACCCCCGACACTCCCTCCCTGTCTCTGTAACCCCCCCTACACCCCCTCCCTGTCTCTCTAACCCCCCCTACACCCCCTCCCTATCTCTGTAACCCCCTACACCCCCTCCTGTCTCTGTAACCCCCTACACCCCCTCCCTGTCTCTGTAACCCCCCTACACACCCCCTCCCTGTCTCTGTAACCCCCCTACACCCCCTCCCTAACTCTGAACCCCCTACACCCCCTCCCTATCTCTGTAACCCCCTACACACCCTCCCTGTCTCTGTAACCCCCCTACACCCCCTCCCTATCTCTCTAACCCCCCCTACACCCCCTCCCTGTCTCTGTAACCCCCTACACCCGCTCCCTATCTCTGTAACCCCCTACACCCCCTCCCTGTCTCTGTAACCCCCCTACACCCCCTCCCTATCTCTGTAACCCCCTACACCCCCTCTCTGTCTCTGTAACCCCCTACACCCCCTCCCTGTCTCTGTAACCCCTACACCCCCTCCCTATCTCTGTAACCCCCCTACACACCCTCTCTATCTCTGTAACCCCCCTACACCCCCCTCCCTGTCTCTGTAACCCTCTACACCCACTCCCTATCTCTGTAACCCCCCTACACTCCCTCCCTGTCTCTGTAACCCCCCTACACCCCCTCCCTATCTCTGTAACCCCCCTACACCCCTCCCTGTCTCTGTAACCCCCCTACACCCCCCTCCCTATCTCTGTAACCCCCCTACACCCCCCTCCCTATCTCTGTAACCCCCGACACCCCCCTCCCTGTCTCTGTACCACCCGCAGACCCCTTCCCTATCTCTGTAACCCCCTACACCCCCTCCCTGTCTCTGTAACCCCCCTACACTTCCTCCCTGTCTCTGTAACCCCCCTACACCCCCTCCCTATCTCTGTAACCCCCCTACACCCCCTCCCTCTCTCTGTAACCCCCTACAACCCGCTCCCTATCTCTGTAACCCCCTACACCCCCTCCCTGCCTCTGTAACCCCCTACACCCCCTCCCTATCTCTGTAACCCCCTACACCCACTCCCTATCTCTGTAACCCCCCTACACCCCCTCCCTGTCTCTGTAACCCCCTACACCCCCTCTCTATCTCTGTAACCCCCTACACCCCCTCCCTGTCTCTGTAACCCTGACACCCCCCTCCCTATCTCTGTAACCCCCCTACACCCCCTCTCTATCTCTGTAACCCCCCTACACTTCCTCCCTGTCTCTGTAACCCCCCTACACCCCCTCCCTGTCTCTGTAACCCTCTACACCCACTCCCTATCTCTGTAACCCCCCTACACTCCCTCCCTGTCTCTGTAACCCCCCTACACCCCCTCCCTATCTCTGTAACCCCCCTACACCCCCTCCATGTCTCTGTAACCCCCTCCACCCCCTCCCTATCTCTGTAACCCCCGACACCCCCTCCCTGTCTCTGTACCACCCCCAGACCCCTTCCCTATCTCTGTAACCCCCTACACCCCCTCCCTGTCTCTGTAACCCCCTACACTTCCTCCCTGTCTCTGTAACCCCCTACACCCCCCTCCCTATCTCTGTAACCCCCCTACACCCCTCCCTATCTCTGTAACCCCCTACACCCCCTCCCTATCTCTGTAACCCCCCTACACCCCCTCCCTATCTCTGTAACCCCCCCTACACCCCCTCCCTATCTCTGTAACCCCCCTACACCCCCTCCCTATCTCTGTAACCCCCCTACACACCCCCTCCCTATCTCTGTAACCCCCTACACCCCCTCCCTATCTCTGTAACCCCCTACACCCCCTCCCTGTCTCTGTAACCCCCCTACACCCCCTCCCTATCTCTGTAACCCCCTACACCCCCTCCCTGTCTCTGTAACCCCCCTACACCCCCTCCCTATCTCTGTAACCCCCCTACACCCCCTCCCTATCTCTGTAACCCCCCTACACCCCCTCCCTGTCTCTGTAACCCCCCTACACCCCCTCCCTGTCTCTGTAACCCCCTGCACCCCCTCCCTGTCTCTGTAACCCCCCGTACACCCCCTCCCTATCTCTGTAACCCCCTACACCTCCTCCCTGGTCTCTGTAACCCCCTACACCCCCTCCCTGTCTCTGTAACCCCCTACACCCCCTCCCTCTCTCTGTAACCCCCTACACCTCCTCCCTGTCTCTGTAACCCCCTACACCCCCTCCCTGTCTCTGTAACCCCCTACACCCCCTCCTGTCTCTGTAACCCCCCTACACCCCCTCCCTATCTCTGTAACCCCTTACACCGCCTCCCTGTCTCTGTAATCCCCCTACACCCTCCTCCCTGTCTCTGTAACCCCCCTACACCACCTCCCTGTCTCTGTAATCCCCCTACACCCCCTCCCTATCTCTGTAACCCCCCTACACCCCCTCCCTATCTCTGTAACCCCCCTACACCCCCTCCCTGTCTCTGTAACCCCCCTACACCCCCTCCCTGTCTCTGTAACCCCCTACACCCCCCTCCCTATATCTGTAACCCCCCCTACACCCCCTCTCTGTCTATGTAACCCCCTACACCCCCTCCCTGTCTCTGTAACCCCCTATACCCCCTCCCTGTCTCTGTAACCCCCTACACCGCCTCCCTGTCTCTGTAACCCCCCTACACCCCCCTCCCTGTCTCTGTAACATCCTATACCCCCTCCCTGTCTCTGTAACCCCCTACACCCCCTCCCTATATCTGTAACCCCCCCTACACCCCCTCTCTGTCTCTGTAACCCCCTACACCCCCTCCCTGTCTCTGTAACCCCCTATACCCCCTCCCTGTCTCTGTAACCCCCTACACCCCCTCCCTATATCTGTAACCCCCCTACACCCCCTCCCTGTCTCTGTAACCCCCCTACACCCCCTCCCTGTCTCTGTAACCCCCCTATACCCCCTCCCTATCTCTGTAACCCCCTACACCCTCTCCCTGTCTCTGTAACCCCCCTACACCCCCTCCCTGTCTCTGTAACCCCCTACACCCCCTCCCTATCTCTGTAACTCCCCTACACCCCCTCCCTATCTCTGTAACCCCCCAACACACCCTCCCTATCTCTTTAAACCCCTACACCCCCTCCCTGTCTCTGTAACCCCCCTACACCCCCCTCCCTATCTCTGTAACTCCCCTACACCCCCTCCCTATCTCTGTAACCCCCCTACACACCCTCCCTATCTCATTAAACCCCTACAACCCCCTCCCTGTCTCTGTAACCCCCCTACACCCCTCCCTGTCTCTGTAACCCCCATACACCCCTCCCTATCTCTGTAACACCCCTACACCCCCTCCCTGTCTCTGTAACCCCCTACACCCCCTCCCTATCTCTGTAACCCCCTACACCCCCTCCCTATCTCTGTAACCCCCTATACCCCCTCCCTGTCTCTGTAACCCCCCTACACCCCATCCCTATCTCTGTAACCCCCTACAACCCCCTCCCTGTCTCTGTAAACCCATACACCCCTCCATATCCCTATAACCCCCCTACAACCCCTCCCTAACTCTGAACCCCCTACATCTTCTCCCTGTCTCTGTAACCCCCTACACCCCCCTCCCTGTCTCTGTTACCCCCCTACACCCCCTCCCTGTCTCTGTAACCCCCTACACCCCCTCCCTATCTCTTTAAACCCCTACACCCCCTCCCTATCTCTGTAACCCCCCTAAACCCCCTCCCTGTCTCTGTAACCCCCTACACCCCTCCCCATATCTGTAACCCCCCTACACCCCCTCCCTATCTCTTTAAACCCCTACACCCCCTCCCTATCTCTGTAACCCCCTACACCCCCTCCATATCTCTGTTACCCCCCTACACCCCCTCCCTGTCTCTGTAACCCCCTACACCCCCTCCCTGTCTCTGTTACCCCCCTACACACCCTCCCTATCTCTGTAACCCCCCTACACCCCCTCCCTGTCTCTGTAACCCCCTACACCCCCTCCCTGTCTCTGTAACCCCCCCCTCCACCCCCTCCCTATCTCTGTAACCCCCTACACCCCCTCCCTATCTCTGTAACCCCCCTACACCCCCTCCCTGTCTCTCTAACCCCCCCTACACCCCCTCCCTATCTCTGTAACCCCCCCTACACCCCCTCCCTATCTCTGTAACCCCCTACACCCCCTCCCTGTCTCTGTAACCCCCCTACACCCCCTCCCTGTCTCTGTAACCCCCCCTACACCCCCTCCCTATCTCTGTAACCCCCCCCTACACCCCTTCCCTCTCTCTGTAACCCCTCTACACCCCCTCCCTATCTCTGTAACCCCCTACACCCCCTCCCTATCTCTGTAACTCCCCTACACCCCCCTCCCTATCTCTGTAACCCCCCTACACCCCCTCCCTATCTCTGTAACCCCCCTACACCCCCTCCCTGTCTCTGTAACCCCCCTACACCCCCTCCTATCCCTGTAACCCCCCTACACCCCCTCCCTATCTCTGTAACCCCCCTACACCCCCTCCCTGTCTCTGTAACCCACCTGCACCCCCTCCCAATCTCTGTAACCCCCTGCACCCCCTCCCTGTCTCTGTAACCCCCCTACACCCCCTCCCTGTCTCTGTAACCCCCCCTTTCACCCCGTCCCTATCACTGTAACCCCCTACACCCCCTCCCTATCTCTGTAACCCCCCACACCCCCTCCCTATATCTGTAACCCCCCTACACCCCCTCCCGTCTCTGTAACCCCCTACACCCCCTCCCTGTCTCTGTAACCCCCTACACCCCCTCACTATCTCTGTAACCCCCTACACCCCCTCCCTATATCTGTAACCCCCCTACACCCCCTCTCTGTCTCTGTAATCCCCTACACCCCCCTCCCTGTCTCTGTAACCCCCTACACCCCCTCCCTATCTCTGTAACCCCCCTACACCCCCTCCCTATCTCTGTAACCCCCTACACCCCCCTCCCTATCTCTGTAACCCCCCTACACCCCCTCCCTGTCTCTGTAACCCCCTACACCCCCCTCCCTGTCTCTGTAACCCCGTACACCCCCTCCCTATCTCTGTAACCCCCTACACCCCCTCCCTATCTCTGTAACCCCCCTACACCCCCTCCCTGTCTCTGTAACCCCCTACACCCCCTCCCTATCTCTGAACCCCCCCTACACCCCCTCCCTATCTCTGTAACCCCCCTACACCCCTTCCCTATATCTGTAACCCCCCAACACCCCCACCCTGTCCCTGTAACACCCCCCTACACCCCCTCCCTGTCTCTGTAACCCCCTACACCCCCCTCCCTGTCTCTGTAACCCCCTACACCCCCCTCCCTATCTCTGTAACCCCCCTAAACCCCCTCCCTATCTCTGTAACCCCCCCTACACCCCCTCCCTATCTCTGTAACCCCCCTACACCCCCTCCCTGTCTCTGTAAACCCCCGACACTCCCTCCCTGTCTCTGTAACCCCCCTACACCCCCTCCCTATCTCCGTAAACCCCCGACACTCCCTCCCTGTCTCTGTAACCCCCTACACCCCCTCCCTGTCTCTGTAACCCCCCTACACCCCCTCCCTATCTCTGTAACCCCCCTAAACCCCCTCCCTATCTCTGTAACCCCCCTACACACCCCCTCCCTATCTCTGTAACCCCCCTACACCCCCTCCCTATCTCTGTAACCCCCCCTACACCCCCTCCCTATCTCTGTAACCCCCCTACACCCCCTCCCTATCTCCGTAAACCCCCGACACTCCCTCCCTGTCTCTGTAACCCCCCTACACCCCCTCCCTGTCTCTCTAACCCCCCCTACACCCCCTCCTATCTCTGTAACCCCCTACACCCCCTCCCTGTCTCTGTAACCCCCTACACCCCCCTCCTGTCTCTGTAACCCCCTACACCCCCTCCCTGTCTCTGTAACCCCCCTACACCCCCTCCCTAACTCTGAACCCCCTACACCCCCTCCCTATCTCTGTAACCCCCTACACACCCTCCCCTGTCTCTGTAACCCCCCTACACCCCCTCCCTATCTCTCTAACCCCCCCTACACCCCCTCCCTGTCTCTGTAACCCCCTACACCCGCTCCCTATCTCTGTAACCCCCTACACCCCCTCCCTGTCTCTGTAACCCCCCTACACCCCCTCCCTATCTCTGTAACCCCCTACACCCCCTCTCTGTCTCTGTAACCCCCTACACCCCCTCCCTGTCTCTGTAACCCCTACACCCCCTCCCTATCTCTGTAACCCCCCTACACACCCTCTCTATCTCTGTAACCCCCCCTACACCCCCTCCCTGTCTCTGTAACCCTCTACACCCACTCCCTATCTCTGTAACCCCCCTACACTCCCTCCCTGTCTCTGTAACCCCCCCTACACCCCCTCCCTATCTCTGTAACCCCCCTACACCCCCTCCCTGTCTCTGTAACCCCCCTACACCCCCCTCCCTATCTCTGTAACCCCCCTACACCCCCTCCCTATCTCTGTAACCCCCGACACCCCCTCCCTGTCTCTGTACCACCCGCAGACCCCTTCCCTATCTCTGTAACCCCCTACACCCCCCTCCCTGTCTCTGTAACCCCCTACACTTCCTCCCTGTCTCTGTAACCCCCCCTACACCCCCTCCCTATCTCTGTAACCCCCCTACACCCCCTCCCTCTCTCTGTAACCCCCTACACCCGCTCCCTATCTCTGTAACCCCCTACACCCCCTCCCTGCCTCTGTAACCCCCTACAACCCCCTCCCTATCTCTGTAACCCCCTACACCCACTCCCTATCTCTGTAACCCCCCTACACCCCCTCCCTGTCTCTGTAACCCCCCTACACCCCCTCTCTATCTCTGTAACCCCCTACACCCCCTCCCTGTCTCTGTAACCCTGACACCCCCTCCCTATCTCTGTAACCCCCCTACACCCCCTCTCTATCTCTGTAACCCCCCTACACTTCCTCCCTGTCTCTGTAACCCCCCTACACCCCCTCCCTGTCTCTGTAACCCTCTACACCCACTCCCTATCTCTGTAACCCCCCTACACTCCCTCCCTGTCTCTGTAACCCCCCCTACACCCCCCTCCCTATCTCTGTAACCCCCCTACACCCCCTCCATGTCTCTGTAACCCCCCTCCACCCCCTCCCTATCTCTGTAACCCCCGACACCCCCTCCCTGTCTCTGTACCACCCCCAGACCCCTTCCCTATCTCTGTAACCCCCTACACCCCCTCCCTGTCTCTGTAACCCCCTACACTTCCTCCCTGTCTCTGTAACCCCCTCACACCCCCCTCCCTATCTCTGTAACCCCCCTACACCCCCTCCCTATCTCTGTAACCCCCTACACCCCCTCCCTATCTCTGTAACCCCCTACACCCCCTCCCTATCTCTGTAACCCCCCTACACCCCCTCCCTATCTCTGTAACCCCCTACACCCCCTCCCTATCTCTGTAACCCCCCTACACCCCCTCCCTATCTCTGTAACCCCCCTACACCCCCTCCCTATCTCTGTAACCCCCTACACCCCCTCCCTGTCTCTGTAACCCCCCTACACCCCCTCCCTATCTCTGTAACCCCCTACACCCCCTCCCTGTCTCTGTAACCCCCCTACACCCCCTCCCTATCTCTGTAACCCCCCTACACCCCCTCCCTATCTCTGTAACCCCCCCTACACCCCCTCCCTGTCTCTGTAACCCCCCTACACCCCCTCCCTGTCTCTGTAACCCCCTGCACCCCCTCCCTGTCTCTGTAACCCCCCCGTACACCCCCTCCCTATCTCTGTAACCCCCTACACCTCCTCCCTGTCTCTGTAACCCCCTACACCCCCTCCCTGTCTCTGTAACCCCCTACACCCCCTCCCTCTCTCTGTAACCCCCTACACCTCCTCCCTGTCTCTGTAACCCCCTACACCCCCTCCCTGTCTCTGTAACCCCCTACACCCCCCCCCTGTCTCTGTAACCCCCCTACACCCCCTCCCTGTCTCTGTAACCCCCCGTACACCCCCTCCCTGTCTCTGTGACCTCCTACACCCCCTCCCTATCTCTGTAACCCCCTACACCCCCACCCTATCTCTGTAACCCCCTACACCCCCTCCCTGTCTCTGTAACCCCCTACACCCCCTCCCTGTCTCTGTAACCCCCCTACACCCCCTCCCTAACTCTGAACCCCCTACACCCCCTCCCTATCTCTGTAACCCCCTACACACCCTCCCTGTCTCTGTAACCCCCCTACACCCCCTCCCTATCTCTCTAACCCCCCCTACACCCCCTCCCTGTCTCTGTAACCCCCTACACCCGCTCCCTATCTCTGTAACCCCCTACACCCCCTCCCTGTCTCTGTAACCCCCCTACACCCCCCTCTCTGTCTCTGTAACCCCCCCCCTACACCCCCTCCCTGTCTCTGTAACCCCCTACACCCCCTCCCTATCTCTGTAACCCCCCTACACCCCCTCCATGTCTCTGTAACCCCCCCTCCAC